>NW_025423270.1:717478-959965 GCF_020497125.1 Mauremys mutica | reverse complement strand
AGGGAGGGAGGGAGTGAGGGCGTGATTGACGGTTCAATGACGACAGTTACCCAAAACCACCCTCGACACATTTTTTCCCCCAGCAGGCATTGGGGGCTCTACCCAGCATTCCAATGGGCAGCGGGGACTGCGGGAACTGTGGGATAGCTTCCCACAGTGCACCGCTTCGAAAGTCGACGCCGGCCCCGTTAATGTGGACTCAGAAGTTCGAATTAGTGTATTTAGTATGGATACACAAATTCGACTTCATAAGGTCGAATCCACAAATTCGAATTAAGTAGATTCGAAATAGTCCTGTAGTGTAGACAAGGCCTGAGAGGGGACTTGTTTACCATCAGGGGACAGGCTCAAACCAGTCCAAACCGGTTTTTCCCGCCAAAACCAGCCCTCAGCGTTCCATCTCCTCAGCGCTTTTCCCACCACAGAAGTGATATAAGGACGTGCTCAGCGCCTGCGCAGGGCCGCCCCCCCCCAGCGACGGCCCATCCACAGTCGGGTCTTCCCAGTGCTCCCGAGCCGGAGAGTGACGAGCCCCCTCGGTCCCGCCGTGAGACTGAGGCACAGGAGGCCTGTCACCCCCATTCCTGCCGTCCTGCATCCCTGGTGTCCAGCCTCCCACGGAGCCCCCCGGGGAGTGAGAGACCCCGGGGGGGGCACTGGGGCTGGGCAGGAAAGTGACTCTGCCCCGGGAAACCTGGGAGAAGCCTCAGAGCTGCCTCAGCCCCAGTGGGATTTGGGGGGCAGAGACTGGGGTCTGGTGGGGGGGGATCCCCTGTGGTGTGGGTGGAGATGGGGGGTGTCAGGCAGGGAGGGGAGAAGCTGGAGTTGTAGGGGGGGGATGGTTAGTGGGATGCGGGGGGGGATGTTGAACTGTCTCTGTGCAGCCAGGAAATTCCCGGGGGGGGGGAAGTGGTGGGCGGGGGAAGGGGGGAGGTGAGTTAATTGGATCCTGTCCCTGTTTGTGCCACTTGCCTCTCGCCCCCGATACAAATTCTCTCTAGTTCTGCCCCTTTTCTCTCTCAGTGTCTCACACGGGGCTATAAAATCTGGGGTGATTCCCCCCCATCCCCTCAAAGGATCAGCTCTCCCATCTCCCCCGATTTCCCCCGTTCTCCCCATGAGTCTCAAACGTCAGTTTAAAATCTTCTCTAGTGAAGGGCATTTTCCCACCCATTTCATCTGCAGCGATTTGTCCTTGTTCAGGTGGGAAATTGTTGCCCTGAGTCATTCCCCAGCACGTGGCTGCCCCTGGCGTGGGGGTGGGATGGCTCAGTGGTTGGAGCACTGGCCTGCTAAACCCAGGGCTGGGAGCTGACTCCTTGCGGGGGCCATTTGGGGATTTAGTTGGGGATTGGCCCTGCTTTGAGCAGGGGGTTGGACTAGACACCTCCTGAGGTCCCTTCCAACCCTGATATTCTAGGAGATGCCGGGTCTCTGCCAGGGCAGGGCAGGGGGCAGGGGGAGCTGGAGCCGGGTCGCTTGGATGGGCTCTGGCTGGGAAGGTGCAATTCCTCCTCCCGGCCGCCGGGGGGCGCGGCGCTGCGGGAGCCACGTGAGCTGCCTCCTGGCCCTGCTGCTGCTCCTGGTCTTTGGAGCTCTGGCCCTGGGGCTCCTGCTGCTGCCTGGTGGGTGCCCGGCTGCCTCCTGCCGCTCCCAGCTCCCCCCATGTGAGTGTCTGCGCCCCTCCCCCGCCCAGAGCCCCCTGCCTGCACCCTCCTGCCGCAGCCAGCCCCTGTCACCCTCCCCCAGCCCCTGTCTGCCCCCCCTGCCCCCCATTGCACCCCCTGCCCTGCCCCCAGCCCCTGTCTGCACCCCCTGCCCTGCCACCCCCCATTGCACCCCTTGCCCTGCCCCCAGCCCCTGTCTGCACCCCCTGCCCTGCACCCCCCATTGCACCCCCTGCCCTGCCCCCAGCCCCTGTCTGCACCCCCTGCCCTGCACCCCCCATTGCACCCCTTGCCCTGCCCCCAGCCCCTGTCTGCACCCCCTGCCCTGCACCCCCCCTTGCACCCCCTGCCCTGCCCCCAGCCCCTGTCTGCACCCCCTGCGCTGCACCCCCCAGTGCAGCCCCTGCCCTGCCCCCAGCCGCCGGTCTGCACCCCCTGCCTGCAGCCAGCCTGTCTGCACCCCCTGCCCTGCCCCCCATTGCACCCCCTGCCCTCCCACTCCCATTGCACCCCCTGCCCTGCCCCCAGCCCCCTGTCTGCTCCCCCTGCCCTGCCACCCTCCCCTGCCGGCAGCCAGCCCCTGTCTGCACCCCCTGCCCTGCCACCCCCCATTGCACCCCCCCCCCGCAGCCCCTGTCTGCACCCCCTGCCCTGCCACCCCCCATTGCACCCCCCACCCACAGCCCCTGCCTACAGCCACCTCCTGCTCCCAGCTGCTCCCCCTGTGTGAGTGTCTGCACCTCCCCCGCTCCTCCCTGCCCACAGCTGCCCCCTGCCACCCTCCCCCACCCGCAGCCTCTGCCGCCCCCGCCTCCAGCCAGCCCCTGTCTGCACCCCCTGGCCAGAGCCAGCCCCTGCCATCCATCCTGCCACAGCCCCTGCCACCCCCCTTGCCTCCTGCCACAGTCCCTGCCCGCAGCCCCTGCCACCCCCCCGACCCCTGCCACAGCCCCTTTCCCCACCACAGCCTGTCTGCACCCCCTGCCCTGCCCCCAGCCCCTGTCTGCACCCCCTGCCCTGCCCCCCATTGCACCCCCTGCCCTGCCACCCCCATTGCACCCCCTGCCCCCAGCCCCCCACGGGGAGTGAGAGACCTCAGGGGGGGCACTGGGGCTGGGCAGGAAAGTGACTCTGTCCCAGGGAACCTGGGAGAAGCCTCAGAGCTGCCTCAGCCCCAGTGGAGCTGCAGCAGGATCTGCCCCCGGCACCGCTGGGATTTGGGGGGCAGAGACTGGGGTCTGGCGGGGGGGATCCCCTGTGGTGTGGGGGGAGATGGGGGGTGTCAGGCAGGGAGGGGAGAAGCTGGAGTTGCGGGGGGGGTTGAACTGTCTCTGTGCAGCCAGGACACTCCCAGGGGGGGAGGGGGGTCAAGTGGATCCTATCCCTGTTTGTGCCACTTGCCTCTCGCCCCTGATACAAATTCTCTCTAGTTTTGCCCCTTTTCTCTCTCAGTATCTCACACGGGGCTATAAAATCTGGGGCGATTTCCCCCCTTTCCCCTCCAATGATCAGCTCTCCCGTCTCCCCCGATTTCCCCCGTTCTCCCCATGAGTTTCAAACGTCAATTTAAAATCTTCTCTAGCACCCTCCCGCCACAGCCAGCCCCTGTCACCCTGCCCCCAGCCCCCTGTCTGCACCCCCTGTCCTGCCACCCCATTGCACCCCCTGCCCTGCCAACCTCCCCTGCCCCCAGCCAGCCCCTGTCTGCGCCCCCTGCCCTGCCACCCCCCATTGCACCCCCTGCCTACAGCCATCTCCTGCTCCCAGCTGCTCCCCCTGTGTGAGTGTCTGCACCCCCCCGCTCCTCCCTGCCCACAGCTGCCCTCTGCCGCCCCCGCCTCCAGCCAGCCCCTGTCTGCACCCCCTGGCCAGAGCCAGCCCCTGCCATCCGTCCTGCCACAGCCCCTGCCACCCCCTTGCCTCCTGCCACAGTCCCTGCCCGCAGCCCCTGCCACCCCCCTGCCACAGCCCCTTTCCCCGCCACAGCCTGTCTGCACCACCTGCCCACAGCCAGCCCCTGTTGCAGCCAGCCCGTGTCACACTCCCTGCCTCCAGCGAGCCCTGCCCACGCCTCTGTCTGCAGCCCGCCCCATGGCCTCTGGTGCCCTGCAGTTCCCAGGGCACTAATCCTGCACACCTGCTTCAGTGAGGGGGGCATGGAGCAGCTGGGACCCACACCTGTGCCCACCCGAGGGTGACCAGACAGGGAGTGTGAAAAATCAGGACAGGGGGTGAGGGGTAATAGGATCCTATATAAGAAAAAGACCCCCAAACTGAGACTGTCCCAATAAAATTGGGACATCTGGTCACCCTAGCACACCCCAGGGAGTGGCGGGTACCCACACATGGGAAATGGAGCTCAGTTCTAGTTCAGGCCCATCTTTGTAAAAAAGAACTTTAGGTCGGGTTAACATACATCTGTATTTTCCCAGAGATGTCAGGCTTTTAGGTTCTTAAATCGCTGTCTGGGTGGTAAATTTTAAAAATTCCTCCCGGGAAAATACGGCCGTATGGTAACCCTATTGGTACAAAAAATCCATACTGTGGCACATCTCTTAAATCAGAACTTTTTATAGGGAACCGGTTGTTAAGATTTTCGCAGCTCATCACTGGAAGGGAGGCGCATGTGTCCCCCATGGGGACTGCCCAGACCCCCGTTTCCCAATCCCCGTTGTTGCCCCCTAACTACCAACACAGTTGCCCCCAACCATCAGTTGCCAGTCACCCGCCTGTCCCCCACTGCTGCCCCCTTCCCTCATCGAGAAACCTTCCAGCTCCCCCTCCCTTGCCTTTTTAATCAGCTCCTCAAAGGGCTCCCTGCTGCCCATGGGAATGGTGGGGGTGGGGCAACCATCACTTTGTGTTTATGTATTGGACAGTCGTATAAAATCCAGTTCAACAGTCCCCCTTTTCCACTAGTTCGTTAACAGCAATATAAAATCCCCTCAGATCTTGGTGTTTTTCTCTCATGTTATCAAATACGCAGTTTGTGACACATTTACTGTGCAAATCTCAAAGATTCATATAAAATAACCTAAACGTTTGCCCCACTGCTCTCTAGTTGTCTATTTCTAATTGAATATGCCCTGAGATTTCCCCTGTCTCTCTAATTATAAAATAACAAGAAAATCTCAGATTTACACCTTTTCTCAGCTTCTTGAACCTGGATATAAAATGTTGGCAAATGTTGCCCATTTCCTCTTTATTCATTTATCAAATATTGATGTGAAACACTCAGATTTTGCCTCCTATAGACAACTGATATAAAATCCCTCTGATTTTCCACTTTCCTCTCTATAATTTGCAAAATGGATCCAAAATCTCTCAGATTGGGAACTCTTTCATTTCTGAACGTTGCTCTCAAAGCTCAGGTTTTGCCTCTTTCTATGTCATTATCAAATGTCAGTTAAAAATCCTCTTGGGTTTGGGGCTGTTCCCCGTGTTTCTAAATCCCAGCAACTTCTTCCTTCGAGGGAACCTGTTGCCCTGAGTTCTTCTCCATCCTGGATGTTGTAGGGGGTTAAATTGCCCAGAGATCATCTTTCCCATCTCTTTTGCGAATCATTTGGTCCCTCCTTTACCTCTGTTAAAATGTTTGCCGAAGAAAGAGACCAGCCAGATATTTAATACCCATCAAAGCCAGAGGCCTCCCCCTGTTTGGGGATCGGTGGTTCCCAGCTGGTAACGGGAGAGTTGGCTGGACCCTTTTCTTTTCTCCAGCTGGCACGGGATGAGGAAGTCACTCTGAGTGCAGTGTAAGTTGAGAAGTATCCCAAACCCCATGACAAATGGCCTCTGTGAGGGGTTGAGTCCCACACTGCTAAGATGTAGCCACCTCTGGGGTTTATCCAGGGAGGCCATTATTTGGTAGTGACAGGCATGGACATTTCTTACCTATTTTGTCCCTCCAGGCCTTCCATACTCCTGTTCAAGAGACATCCCCCAGGGCTCCCTCTGCCTGTGTGACTGGCCAGCAGGGGGCGGTGGTCACTTTCTATCCACTTCTCAGGCACTGTGAGGTAACAGTGTTGCTGGGTGGGGGAGGGGCTGTGGGGGGAGGTAGCAGCTGAAGGGGGATTGTGGTAGGGGGAGGCCTCTGGGTGGCTGGGCAGGGGGTACCCTAGTGAGGTTGGTGGGTTCTGGAGATTTGGGGTTTCAGGGGGTGGGTGTGATGTGCCCAGCCCTGAGGCTGTGGGTCCTGGAGGTGGGTATCGCTGGGGGCCGTTGGCTGCAGAACAGCCGGGGTGGGCGTCTCTTGGGGAGGCGGGACAGGGGGTTAGAGGGAGCCTGGTGCTGTGCCAGGGGCTCTGTCTGGGCTTCCCCCGCAGACTCCTGGGATCGCTGCCCTGCCCAGTGCACAGAGTGTGTGTGGGAGAATCCCCGGCGTTAGGCCAGGGGGTGCCCCTGTAAAGCACCAGGGGATCCCGCAGGGGGGAGGAGGGGGTGCCAGGCAAAGGACAGGGCAGATCCTGCTGGAGGGCGGGGGGGATCCTAGGCAGGCAGTGAGGGACTGAGTTCCCAGTGGGGGTTCCTTTTGGGGGGTCTTTGGCTGTTGGAGTCTCTTGGGGGCTGGAATTTTGGGATTCCCAGTCTGACAGTGATGGTCTGGTGAGGGTTCTCTGGCCGGTGGGGCTCTGAGGGGTATCTGAGGTCCCTGGCCAGGGACTCTGGGGGCTGGGTCCCAGGAAATATCTGGGGTGGGGGCTGGCTGGGGCTCTGGGGGCTGCTCCTGACCTTTCTTCTTCTCCCTGATTAGCTTATGCCAGAATCCTGGCTCCAAGCACTGCCCGACATTCCCCAGCCAGCCCCAGTCACCGTAATAACTTTCTAGCCACTTATCAAACACTGTGAGGTGAAATCACAGATTTTTCCTCTTCTCCCCTCTAGAAAACTGCAGGAACTTCCAGTTCCATTGTCCTAGATTGTCCAGTCCTTGTCCTGGATCTGGGGGATGAGGGAGGTGGGAAGGGGGTCAGCACTGCCGCACAATGGTCTCTTCCACAGCATTCTGGACTCATTCTTTCTGAACTCTGGTTTCATTGAGACCATTGTTAATCCAGAGTCACTGTATAGAAAGACAAGGAGTGACTCCAGATGGACAGTGGGGCAAATGAGATCAGCAATTCTCCCTGTGAGGAGGGGCTCTCATTAGCTGCTCTCCCCAGAGAGCTAAAGGAGGGAAGCTGCTCAAACGCTCTGTCCCTCTCTGCTCAGGATATTGGGGTTCAGCTTCCTGGGTCAGACGCTGCAGCCTCCATTGTGATCTGGGAGATCAGCGGGGTTCTGTGCTGGGAAGTGACCTGAATTAAAGCTGCTTCTCTGCCCGGCCCGGGGGATGATTTCTCCAGCTGGTCCTAGCCCCCTAGGGCAGCCCTGGGCCCTGTTAATACTAAATTCTGAGCCAGAGTCTCCAGGTAACTGAAAGACCTCAGGGAAAGTGCTGGGGACTGGCATGAAAGTGACTCTGCACAAAAAGCCCCTCCTCATTTCTCCTCCCAGTAGCAATTGCCAGGAGAAAATCCAGCCCTGGGAGAGCAAAGCCCCCAGGAATGGGACTGTCCCAGCCAGAGGGGCAGGGAGAGAGGACAGGGGAAGGAGAGACTGAAAGGGGCAGTGGGAGAAATGAGGGGGGAGAGATTTCCAGCTCTCTAGTCCACCCAGACACATGTATTGCTGCGTCCCTGGGCAGAACCACTTACCAGTGAACAAAACAAGGATCAGAGAGAGGAAAAGCCAGTTCCTGACTCCATATTCCCCCTGCTGGGGTGTGGCTGCCGTGGGGTCAGTGTCCGAGGGAATCCCCCACAGTGACTCCTTTGGTTCTGCTCCTTTCTAGCCTTGTGTTCAGAGACTTTGTTACGGGGTGAGGGGAGGGAGAAGGGAGGTTAAAAATGTCTCTGTGGGCTTAGCCTGGCAGCAGGGGCCAGGACTACATTGTAATAAACAGATTGAGCATTTCCCAGCATGGCAGAATCTAGGGTGTCTGTCTGCAGGGAAAGGGCCTGGGGGAATTCTGATGTGAAATTAACTAAAACCGGTTGTGAGACGCCCACAACTGCCCTTCTCCCCCAGACAGGCTGCAGAATGGCGTCCATGTTTTGCTCCAGCTCATCCCAGCCTGACGTGGGACAGGGAAGAGAAATGGCTGCAGTGGAGCCAACTCAGGTAGAGATTATCGGGGGGTTGCTGGTGGGTTTCTGCTGGAGGAGAGGGAGAGCAAATACACCGGAGATGGGAAGGTTTGCACAGTCTGGTTTGGAGGTTGGAGCGGGGCAGGAAATTCACAGCGTGGGGAAAGGAGGAGGCCAGGGTGTGGCAAACCTGCTGGGAGTTATTTAATAAGTGGCCTAGATTCTAGGAACAGACCCAGGAGGTTGGGAGGTAGAAATGCCCTAATTTGTGAAGAAAGAAAATAGCCCACCTACATGGAGCTAGTCAAACTGAGCAGACTCCCAAGGCTGGAGCCTGACCTCACTAACCAGCGGCTGCTGTGAGATATGAAGGGGGCACACATGAGTCAGGCTTATTGGAGCTGCCTCTCCCTTCATATCCCGCTCCTCACAATGAGGAGTGTATTGGGCTTCCTACCAGGGAGCTCTCCTTGGACCCTGCTAGGGGCTCCATCTCCTGTATCAGTCGGTGGCTAATAGGTGTGTGATGGATCTGCTGGGAGAGACAAGGGGCTCTCTCTTTGTCCTCTCAACCTGGTATTTGCTGGATACTCTGAGCGGGGTCGGGGTGGGACTCTGTTGACTGCGATCCACCCAGAGCTTCCATTTGATTCGCTCCTCTCTGCCACAAATAGTGGGGCTGTGAGTGGGGTAGCAGGTCCTGAGTGTTGGACTCTTACTGTTTCAGGGGCTGGTGACCTTCGAGGAGGTGGCTGTGCATTTCACCAGGGAAGAGTGGGCTCTGCTGGACCCCGCTCAGAGAGCCCTGTACTGGGATGTCATGCAGCAGAACTATGAGACGGTGACCTCGCTGGGTAAGGGTTCCTGTCCCCTCGGTTCTTGGAAGGGGAAATGAAGAGTTAAGGTTCACGCCAGCCCCACAATGCCACCTCTCCTCTATCCTGTTTCAGCATCACCCCAATATGCCAGTGACACACACACACTACCAGAGACCCACCCCTGCTGCAGAACACTTTGGGAACAGAGCACAGGAGCCGTATCGCACGGTGTCAAATATCTCCTGTTTGCTCAAGTGAAACTGGGGGTTAGGTCTGGCATAACTGTCCCATACCCCTAATCATTTTTGTTGCCCTTTTCTGAACCTTTTCCAATTCCAATATATCTTTTTCTGAGATGGGGCGACAACATCTGCATGCAGTATTCAAGATGTGGGTGTATCATGGATTTATTTGCTGTTTTTACAAATATGATATATGATATATTCTGTCGTATCTATTCCTTTCTTAATTATTTCCAACATTGTTCGCTTTTTTTCACTGCTGCTGCACACTGAGTGGATGTTTTCAGAGAACTATCCACAGTGACTACAAGATCCATCTCTTGAGTGGAAACAGCTAATTTAGACCCCATCATTCTGTATGTATAGTTGGGATTATGTATTCCAATGGGCTGCACTATGTGCTATCCTGACATCTAGTACTGCTGAGATCCTGCATTCAGTGATATCCCTGCCCTTCCTGTTCCCTTTCTCCACTGAACCCCACCAGCCCATGCTTCCTGTTCCCAGCTTCCCCAGGACTCTCTCCCTGTCTCTGAACCTCTCTGTCAGCAAGAAGCAGTGCCAGGGAGACTTGCCCTCTGTCTGGAGTCTTTGATGTCTGGGACATGGATTTACTTTCTCTGTGTTGTAAGAGGCTCTGTCATAATGAGTGTCCGTGACATTACCTAGAGTACAATCTAGACTGTTAAAAAGCTGTGTCCCCTCAGTTCTCCAACCTGGGGTGCCTTTTCCACTGTTTTACCGCGAGAACAGCCCCTCTTGGCCAATTAACACACAGTCTCCAGCATGTAACTCACTCCCAGCTACACAGTATTGAGTGCTGCTAGACAGCCACTCATGAATTACACCTAAGGAGAAAACCAGCAAATTCTCAAGTGCCCAACTTTCCCCCAGAAATGTGCGTCTTGCACTGTCCAGCATGCTACTGAACAACGCAAGCTCATATGAAGTCTGTCATTTCATCAGTGGAAAATGACATGCACCAGCTTGTTATCCCAAAGGGAGTTTCCAACACACTTTAATCCAAACACACTGGTTAGATAAACAATAAACCAAGATTGTTAACTACCGAAAACTAAAACTAGGCCCAGCCCATGAAAGGGGCACTTCCAGGAGAGACTGTATAAAGGCTGGAACATCAAACAACTTTGTAAACCTGAGACAGCTGCCTTGGGGACAATGACAGGGAGAATCCCCCAAAGTGACTCCTTGGATTCTGCTCTTCTCTGGTCTCTGATTGTTCCTTCCAAAGTGGAGTACTTTGCACTTGTCCCTACTGAATTTCATCCTCTTTCCTTCGGCACATTTCTTCAGTTTGTCCAGATCATTTTGAATTTTAATCCAATCCTCCAAAGCACTTACAACCCCTCCCAGCTTGGTATTGTCCACAAACTTGATAAGTGTAACAGAGAGACTGTTACTGGGAGGGTTTCACCATGTGTCAGAGGGTTACACCCTGGTGGGAGGGCGCTCGGCCTGTACTGGAATAAGGTCACTCTGTGCTTCACAGTGTGGCAGAACCTAGAATGTCCATTAGCAGGGGAAAACCTGGGGGGAATCGGCTTGTGGAATGGACAAAAGCCCCATCTGAATTCTTACACCTTGCCCTTTTCTCCCCAGCAGGCTACAGAATAACGTCCATGTTTGTCTCCAGATCATCCCGTCCTCCCAGGGGGAAGGAAATGGCTGCAGTGGAGCTGGCTCAGGTAAGGGATTCTCAGGGAGCTGGTGGTGGGTTCTGCTTGGAGGGAGAGAAGCAGTATATGCATAGGAGGTTGGGAATTGCTAGGAGGCAGGAAAGATCTCAGGTGGAGAAAGGGAGGGGACAGGATGTGACAAAGCTGCTGACACTAGTGTAGTTTAGGGTGTCATGGGTTGTCACCCACAGGGGGCAGTCTGGGGGGCTTCTGGGAACCGCTGTGCCCTCTAACCCTCAAGCTGGCCTGGCCCGTCTCACGCTACTTTGCTGGAGATTCAGCCAGCCTCTCCAGGTCCTGTTATCACCCAACACGACAGCAGGTGGCGCCATACACCCAACTAAGCTACCTGAGTGCTTTACCTAAGCCACTCAAGGAGAGAGAGAAGACAACAGCCAATTTCCCAGCTCCCCAACCTTGCACACTTGCTGTAGTATAAATTCAGAATTATCCCATCTTATAGTGCACAGGTATCTCTGTAATGTCAGCTCATTAATATAGTTCCCCTTCCCTTTGATCTGGGACAGATATTCACAACAAGCTTGTGCTAACCAAGCTGAGATTTTCCCCAGACATTTCACTCAAAATACGCTGGTTAAGATAAAGCATAAAACAAGTTTATTAGCTGCAGAAAGACAGATTAAGTGATTATAAGTGATAACAAACACATCAAAGCAGATTATTTAGCAAATAACCAAAACTCAAACTACGCCTTACATACTAGCTGGATAGAATTTGAATTAGCAGTTTCTCACCCTGACTAATGATACAAGCAGTCCACCAAGTTTCCATACACAAGCTAGAAATCCCTTTACCCTGGGAGCAGCACTTCCCCCACTTCAGTTTTTGTTTCTCAGGTGTTTCCAGGAGTTCTCTTCTGTGGGGAATGAGACCAAGAGATGACATCACACCCCACCTTATGTAGCTTTTCCATATGGCAGGAACCCTTTGTTCCAAACTCAGTTCCCAGTCCAGTTTGTGGAAAAATACAGGTACTAAAATGGAGTTTAGTGTCATGTGGTCTGGTCACAGGCCCTGCTGCGTCACAGTATCCATGACTAACAGGCTGGCTGAAACATTCAGAGGAAGGCTAAGCTCTTCCACAGTCCATTGTCTTTGTTGATGAGCCATCAACACTGTCTGGCTTCTTCATTGTTGTACCTGAAAGGCTCGTTGTGGGTGTTACCCAGAGTAAGCACATTTGAAATACAGATACAGAGTCAATATCCATAACTTCAGATACAAACATGATATGTGCACACAGGTAAGATAATCAAATTCAGCAAATCATAACTTTTCCAGTGACACCACACATGATGCATCTTGTACAAAATACATCATAATTATGTCCTAATCATATTATAACCATGCCACTATGATGAATATGGGGGTGTAGTGTCAGATAGGGCCTAATTTCAAGGCATAGGAGTTGGGAATGGAACTTCCCCTCTTTGTTGAACAGGAAATAACCCTCCAGCCAGGGCTGGGACAACTTCCCAGACTCCCAGTGATGGAGCCTGAATCTACTGACACTTCATTAATTACCACCACCCCCAATCTTTGTGACAACTGCAAACTTTATCAGTGATGATTTTATACTCTCTTCTAGCTCATGGATAAGAATGTTAAATAGCACAGGGCCAAGAACCAATCCCTGCGGGAACCTGCTAGAAAGAAATCCACTCGACCACGGTTCCCCATTTACTATCACAGTTTTTAATCTATTTAATGTATGCCGTGTGTATTTTGTATCATTCTAGTTTTTTTAGTAAAAATATTGTGCTGATCAAGTCATATCCCTTACAGAAGTTTAGGTAAATTACATCAATACTATTATCTGCAAACAAACTTTTGATCTCATCCAATAAGGATATCCCGTTAGTTTGATAGGATCTATTTTCTCTAAATCTTTGTTAATGGGCACTAATCATATTACCCTTCTTTGATTCTTTATTAATGAATGAAATCCAGTATTGGCTGCTCCATTCTCTTCACGAGTATAGATGTCAGACTTCAGGTCTTTTAGAAAGTCTTGGATACAAGTTATCCAGACCCTCTGATTTAAACATGTCTGACTTTAATAGCTACTGTTTAATGTCCTCATGACTTCTTGTCGGAATGGAAAGTGTGTCGTCGTCAACATCTATGATACGAGTACATCATCTGTTTCTCTCCAAATCCAGGAGAGAAATATTTATTGAGGACTTTTACCTCTTCTGCATGATTTTTGATAATTCTGCCATTTCTATTAGTAAAGTACCATTGTTAGGATTAAGTTTGCACTTAATATACTTTTTAAAACTTCCTTCTTATTGTCATTGATTGGTCATTGTTTTCTGATAGCTTTCTTTACCAGTTTTCTACAATTCTGACCTTCTAACTTCTATTCTTTACTATTGACTTCCCCTTTCTTCCATATATTTTATTTGGAGAGTGTTGGGATTCCTACCAGGGAGCCACCAGCAGGGTCCAGAGACAGCCCCATCTCCTGTATCAAGCTCTGGCTAGTAGGTATGTGAGAAATGTGAAGACCCTGCCTCCGTCTGTCAGCTGGGAGACACAAAGGTTCTCTCTTTCTACCCTCTGATGCCTCCTGGTTGCTCTAAGCTAGGTGAGGTGGGACTCTGTTAACATGTGCCTCCCGGAGCTTCCATTTACTTGGTGCTGCTGTTCCGTTAATAGTAGGGTTGTGAGTGGGGAAGCAGGTACTGAGTGTTGGGACTCTTGCTCTTTCAGGGGCCGGTGACCTTCAAGGAAGTGGCTGTGTATTTCACCAGGGAAGAGTGGGCTCTGCTGGACCCCACTCAGAGAGCCCTCTACAGGGATGTCATGCAGCAGAACTATGAGAATGTGACCTCGCTGGGTAAGGATTCCTGTCCCCTTGGTTCTTGGAAGGGGAAATGAAGAGTGAAGGTTCATGCCACCCGCACAATGCCACCTCTACTCTGTCCTGTTGCAGCATCATCCCAATACGCCAGTAACACACACACACACACTACCAGAGACCCTCTCATGCTGCAGAACACTTTGGGAACACAGCACAGGAGCCGTATCACACAGTGTCAAATATCTCCTCTTTACTCAAGTAAAACTGGGGGTTAGGTCCAGCATAATGAACAGAAACTTCCTACCTCCGGCCTTTTCTCAAACACTGAGCCTTCTCTACCCAAACCAGAAAGTGCTTGGGGTGTAACAAGCAGGCGGCTGGAGTCTGAGCTGCCAGTCCAGGGTTACTTATCACACAGACACTCGGTGCGTCCTTGAATGCTGGCTGGGAGTATCCAGACAAGGGATCTCCAGCAGCAGAACACTGAATCTCACCCAGGATTACAGATGACACAATTCCTCACTGATCTGGATTGCACCCCAGCATGTGAAAATGGCCTAGGTTGGTAGTGACATTTCTTGAGATATGCAGAGTCTTGCTTCCATATCACCAGGTGTAATAACAATAACAGGAAAGGCCGAAATATGGAAAACTGATTGTTCATAACTCTGTGGTTTGAGCATTGGCCTAGTAAACCCAGGATTGTGAGTTCAATGCTTGAGGGGGCCATTTAGGGATCTGGGGCAAAAATCTGCCTGGGGATTAGTCCTGCTTTGAGCAGGGGGCTGGACTAGATGACCTCCTGAGGTCCCTTCCAACCTGGATATTCTATAATTCAGCTTGCTTTTGACCTGCATCATATTTTGCAATATATTCCAAATAAGAAAATTAACGTGCAACGTATGTGTCATTGTTTGGGTTTTTAAGTTTTAAAAGGCTTGTGTGATTTTTAGCTCAGGGGGATAGTATTCCAATAGCTGTCGCCCCCTGCGCACTTTTAACCAAGAAAAGAACCTCAGGAGGAGCTGATTTAAAATCAGTCTTGTGGTTGTTTTCCACAACAGCTTCAAGAGGTCCCTGTGATGGAATGTAAATGTCTTCTTCACACCTTCCCCTGCAGGAGAATGGCTGTTTGACCAGCTGTTTGCCTTGCTGTCTCTGAGGAACTGGTCTGTGGGTGTTCCCCAGAATTGTAACTTTTTCAGTATTATCATACAGTAAAATCTCATAACTTTACATTCAGTGTTACTACACATTTTAACAGGAGGATAATATTCAGTAGATTATGCATTTTCAAATGATACCTCACAAGCCATACTGTGTACAAAATTGATCATAATTTTCTAGAAGAGTGAACATAGGGGTGTAGACTGACACAGTGTCTGTGTGTGTGTTCCCAGCAGATATGTGGGTATTTCAATCCCTCATAAGCATAGTGTTCGGCATCTTCAAGGACCTGGGGAATTAGTCCTGGGAATTCACTGGTTTACCAAGTGTGACACTGTATGGAATTGTGAGACACTTTGGTATTAATAATAAAATAATAATATAATCTGATAAAATTGCAATGAATCGTGCTAGATATGCCATGCCAGGTGTCAGTGAAAATGTTATGATTTTCCACATATGATCATTTTGTTTCTATGTTTGTATCACCTTTCTATTGTGAGTTATAGATATGTAGGGTATATCTGTAATTCCAGACTTGTGCAGTGTTTCTGGGTGACACCCCCAGACATATTGGCATCAACACTGCCTAGCCTGTTTGATGGCCCATTGAGGGTCATCAGCTGTACAATGAGCCCATGGAAAGGACCAAGGGTATACACCTATTGAGTCAGCAAGACATGCCGGGGTATCCTGTGTAATGAGAACTCCAAGGCTTTTCCATGCCACGTATTTGGGACACAGGAAGTACAGGCCACATGACAAAAGGAATATAAAGGGCAGCTGCATCATCTCCATTTTGTCTTCAATCCCCCTTCCTACCTCTGGAGCAACTTCTCTACAAACTGAACCCTGGAACAAAGGACTGAATGACCCATCCAAGCTATGGATGTGTTCCAGACGGACTTTCAAGCCAGCAACTCACCAATACTGCTAAGAACCTGATATATCCATTTTGGAATGTAACTGACAGCTTTCCCATTTAACTTCTTTCTGTCTTTCTTTCATTTAAACCTTTAGTTTAGATGCTAAAGGATTGTCTGGAAAGATGGAATTTTGTTAATATCCAAACCTATACTGACCTGGTGATGTGGCTGTGACCCTTTGGGGTCAGAAGAACACTTTGTTTATTTGAGCAGAGTTTTTAAATAACCTCTCACTGTACTGGACCTAGTTGCTGATTAGGAGTCAGAGAACTGGGATGCAATAAAGGGGGCTGCGTGATTTCTTTTTTCAGCTTCTCGATAACCCGTGTTTGTGACTGGTCGGTGAGTTTAACTTCAGTGTTAACCACCATTTTTGGGAGCATCTGCTCTCCCTTTTTCAGCCTGCCCTAACTTTGGCATTTTCAGTGAGAACTGCCCCTGGCCCACCAGGTCACACTAAGCACTGAAGTTAAAGTAATAGAATGTTTTTTTATGCCCAAGTCTTATGAAATCAACTGAACTCCTTTGTTTTCTTTCATCTGAGCAGGGTTTCTAGTTTTCCAGTGTGATGTGATCTCCCAGCTGGAACAAGGGGAAGAGCCATGCGTCCCAGACCTCCAAGGTTCAGAGGAAAGAGAGATCCTGAGATCTCCCTGCACAGGTGAGGAAACATTAAACCACCCAGAATCTGTAAGTGCCTGAAGGAAACATCTGGGATGCCTAACAAAGCCCTTGGGAGGTCTCTCAGTTCATTATTGTCCCTAGCAGGGGTCATATCCTCAGGGTAAATATAGATCTTCATTGAGTTCTTGCTCATATTCATTCCAGTAAGTGTGCGCGCGCCGCGTGCACGCTTGTCAGAAGATTTTTACCCTAGCAACACTCGGTGGGTCAGCGCCGCTATAGCACCGGATATATACCCCTGCCGACCCATCCGCCCCTCAGTTCCTTCTTACCGCCCGTGATGGTCATTGGAACAGTGGAGAGTGGCTTTGCTGACCTCCACATCCCTAGCTTCTCGTAGTTATTTACTCTTTATCGTGTATATAGTTCAAGTTCTTGTAGTTATAGTTAATTTTAGTACGTATTTTCGTAGTTACTGTATATAGTTAAGCGGGGGATTGGGGGAGTAGCCCCCTTTCCTCCGACCCAGTGCGGGCTCATGCCCAAGGCACCGGGATTTAAACCCTGCTCGGCGTGCCAGAAGCCGATGCCGGTGGGGGATCCTCATGACTGCTGCCTAAAATGCTTAGGAGAATCCCACCTGACAGACAAGTGCCGAATTTGCAAGTTGTTCAAGCCAAGAACGAAGAAGGAGCGGGACTTCCGACTAAAGCAGCTCCTTATGGAATCGGCCCTTAGTCCTGCGGTGCCGACACCGTCCACCCACCCGCATCGGTGAGGAGCGCACCTTTGGCACCGGATCGCTCCAGTACCAAAAAGGACTCCCGGCACCGGCATCTGCTGGCACCGGCTCCCCAGCACTGCTCTCTTTCCCCGACTGGGAAATGACGTACTGCTCCGACCCCATCCTCGCAGAAGGAGCACACATCAAAGTCCATCCGGCAGACCCCGGTAACTGCTGCGGCACCGCCAACACCGGCACCGCAGTTGGCAGCTCCTCCTAGCGCGGCACCATCAATTCCGGTACCGCATTGAGTCTGGTGCCACATAGCTCCATGGCTCATGCTGTGGTCGAGCTCACTCTCCCTTGTACGCCGGAGACCTTCTCAATGGCAAGAGAGCTCATCGCGCTGACGGAGTCGATGCAGCCTCAACCCCCGGCACCACCGGTGCGGGTTATCCAATCCATCGGCAAGCTGGCCCTGATAAGGCCTCCTTCCGTCGGTCCACCGGAGAGACGTCTTTCCAGGTCGCGGTCTCGGAGACGTTCCCGCTCCTGCCGTTCCCGATTCCGGCACCGCTCGCAGTCCTGGCACCGCTCTCCATTGCAGTACCGGTCGTACTCGCGGAGACTTTCAAGATCTCTGTCACCGGACAGATACTCCTGATACCGATGCGGCTCTCGGTACCGATCTCAGTACCGTGCGTCCCGCAGTCACTCCCGGCACAGGGACTCAAGATCCCGGTCGACCTCCTGGCACCGGCACGGTAGAAGGTCCCGGTCTTGTTCGCGGCACCGACAAGACCGGTACCGCTCACCGGTACCGCCCCGGGACCGAACGTCAGGAACAGCAGTACCCTACCAAGATCTCTCGGCCCCGCCGTGGCCTTCGAGACACGTCAATGTCGTCCCAGGCTGGGAGTGCTACTTACCACCAGGACCGGGCATCTCATATTCCGTGCCACCATCCAGAGGCACAAAGCCAGGAGCAAGGTCCTCATCAATGGAACTTTTGGACTCCGTGGGCATATCACGAGGCCCAAGGTGCCCCACTTGTGGCTCAACGCTCCAGCCCCTCAGAACACAGGGTTCCTGAAGCGACTGTAAGCCATCCTCCTCCTGCGGGCACGGACGAGGATCCACTTCAATCTGCAGACCCTGAGATTCCACCTGATGCAGATGGTGCTCCGCTGGTCCATGACCCACCTCAGGACCAGTTGGTACCGGGCCTCTCCTCCCCCTCCTCTCCTGATGAGGCAGTGGCAGGAACATCCTCCTCTGGTCCTCCGCCTATTGATCTCAGGGCCCATCAAGACCTCTTGCGGAGAGTAGCACAAAACATGAATTTGCCAGTGGAGGAGGTTGCTGAAATAGAGGACCCTGTCGTAGTCATATTATCGGCGGATGCGCCTCTTTGAGTGGCTCTCCCGTTCATCCGCACTATTCAAGCCAGTGCAGACACAATTTGGCAACCCCCAGCTTCTATTACACCTACAGCTAGGGGAGTAGAGAGAAAATATATGGTCCCCTCCAAGGGGTATGAATATCTCTACACCCACCCACCTCCCTGCTCCCTGGTTGTCCAATCCGTGAATGAACGTGGGTGTCTGTGGGGAAGTTTACAGAACTCCTTCCCCAGGAGTCCTGCGCAGAGTTTACGGCTCTACTAGAGGAGGGTAAAAAAGTGGCGAGAACTTTTCTCCAGGCCTCTCTGGATGCAGCGGACTCGGCAGCCAGAATGCTTGCATCCGGGGTAACGATGAGAGGCATCTCCTGGCTACAAGCTTCAAGCCTTCCCCCAGAATAGCAGCAGACAATTCAGGATTTGCCTTTTGAGGGCCAGGGCCTTTTCTCGGGCAAAACTGACCCCAGGTTGCAGAGCCTCAAGGACAATTGAGTCATAATGCACTCGTTGGGTATGCACACACCGGTGACCCAACGTAGGTCCTTCACGCCCCAACCATACCGCCCTTATAACCAGCCTAGGCCGCGTCAGGATATGACCACACAGCGCGGCAGGGGGTATCAGCAGAGACAGTCTGGCCCTCAGGGAAACCAAAGTCAAGCGCCCCCTAAACCACCTACGGGGCCAAAACAAAACTTTTGATGGGACGGCCCACCAGTTTCCCTGCCAGATCGTTCTTCCTCCTTCTTCAACCGCCTCTCCCATTTCCTCCCTGCTTGGTCCTAGCTGACCTCCGACCGTTGGGTCCTCTGCACGGTGGAAACAGGATACCACCTTCAATTTGTTTCTCCACCCCCATCCCACCCTCTCTACCCGTCCCTCTTCAGGGACCCCTCTCACGAGCAATTCCTCTTACAAGAGGTCCATGCGCTCCTAAATCTGGGAGCCATAGAGGAGGTGCCAGAGGACATGAGGGGCAAGGGGTTCTATTCCCGCTACTTTTTAATCCCCAAGGCAAAGGGCGGTCTACGACCGATCCTCGACCTGCGAGAACTCAACAAATTCATGATAAAGCTCAAGTTCCGCATGATATCCCTGGGGACCATCATCCCATCCCTGGATCCAGGAGACTGGTATGCTGCCCTCGATATGAAGGGCGCGTATTTCCACATTGCCATTTACCCGCCGCACAGACGGTATCTCCGTTTTGTGGTCAACCAACAGCACTTCCAGTTCACGGTGCTTACTTCGGTCTTTCTATGGCCCCGAGAGTCTTCACCAAATGTATGGCCGTAGTAGCTGCCTCCCTCCGCCGTCGTCGAATACACGTCTACCCGTACCTCGACAATTGGCTCATTCGAGGTACTTCCCAGTTGCAAGTATCACAGCACCTGTGTGTCGTCAAAGACCTCTTTGGGAGGCTCGGCCTCATGATCAACATAGAAACGTCTACCCTGACTCCAACGCAGAGAATAGACTTTATTGGAGCAGTTCTGGACTCCAATCTGGCCAGGGCCTGCCTTCCTCTGCCACGGTTTCAGGCAATGTCTTTGATCATTCGAAGTTTTCAATCCTTCCCGACAACGTCAGTGCGCACCTGCCTCGGTCTATTAGGTCACATGGCGTCCTGCACCTTTGTGACCAAGTACGCGAGGCTGCAACTTCGGTGCTTCCAAACCTGGCTTGCTTCTCTATACCGTCCACACAGAGACAATATAGACTCGGTGATCACTATCCCCAGGACGGTTCTCGACTCCCTCACCTGGTGGCTGGACCCCACTGTAGTTTGCGCAGGGATGCCGTTCCACCCTTCTCAACCCTCGGTGGCACTAACCACAGACGCATCGTCTCTGGGTTGGGGTGCCCATCTCGGGAACCTTCACACTCAAGGCCTCTGGTTGCCCCAGGAGCTGGCCTTGCATATCAACGTGCAGGAGCTGAGGGCAGTCCGTCTAGCATGCCAGGTGTTTCGGGTCCATCTACAAGGCCGCTGTGTATCCGTGTTCACGGACAACACAACGACCATGTTTTACATAAACAAGCAGGGTGGGGCACGCTCCTCCCTACTTTGTCAAGAAGCCACTCACCTGTGGGACTTTTGCATAGCCCACTCAATCGATTTGGTAGCATCTTTTCTCCCAGGAGTCCAGAACACTCTGGCAGATCGCCTCAGCAGGTCCTTCCTGTCTCACGAGTGGTCAATCCATCCCGACGTCATCTATTCCGTCTTCCGGAGGTGGGGCTTTCCCCGCATAGACCTCTTTGCCTCCCGAGAGAACAGGAAATGCCAGGTGTTCTGCTCCTTCCAAGGATGCTCCCCAGGCTCCCTGTCAGACGCGTTCCTCCTCCCGTGGACAAGGCACCTATGTTATGCCTTCCCGCCGTTTCCCTTCGTTCACAGAGTCCTGCTCAAACTCCGCAGGGACAGAGCCAACTTGATCCTCATTGCTCCAGCATGGCCGAGGCAGCACTGGTACACCCTGTTGTTCGACCTCTCAGTGGCGGATCCGATTCCCTTGCCACTGTGGCCGGATCTCATAACACAGGACTTCGGCAGACTTCACCACCCAAACCTGCACCACCCAAACCCTTCATCTCACTGCATGGCTCCTGCATGGTTGAACCAATCGGAGTTGTGCTGCTCTGCTTCCGTACAACAGGTCCTCTTGGGAAGTAGGAAGCCTTCCACTAGGATGACTTATCTCGCCAAGTGGAAGCGTTTCTCGCACTGGTGCGTTCAGAATAACTTGGTCCCAGGACAGGTTTCCATCCCTACTATCCTGGATTATCTCTGGTCCCTCAAAGAGCAGGGCCTAGCGGTCTCTTCCATAAAAGGTTAATCTGGCAGCTATTTCCGCCTTCCACCCAGGTGAAAGGGGCCGTTCAATTTTCTCTCACCCCATGGTTTCCAGGTTCTTTAAGGGACTGGAACTGTTGTACCCCCAAGTCCATCGCCCAGGCCCCACCTGGGATCTAAACCTGGTGTTGACCAAGCTTATGGGAGCCCCCTTCGAGCCTATGGCCACCTGTTCCCTGCTCTACCTTTCGTGGAAGACGGCTTTCCTCGTCACTATCACCTCGGCGAGGCAAGTTTCGGAGCTTTGTGCCTTGACAGCTGATCCCCCTTATACGGTCTTCCATAAGGACAAGGTACACCTGCGGCCACACCCCTCTTTCCTCCCTAAGGTGGTGTCTGCTTTTCATGTCAATCAAGACATCTTCCTCACAGTTTTTTTCCCAAAGCCACACTCATCGCGCCGGGAACAACAGCTACATACCTTGGATGTCCGTAGGGCTCTCGCCTTTTATATAGAGCGAACAAAACCCTTCCGGCATTCACCCCAGCTCTTTGTAGCGGTGGCAGACCGCATGAAGGGCATGCCAGTCTCTTCCCAACGGATCTCATCTTGGGTAACATCCTGCATCCGATCGTGCTACGAACTGGCTCACGTTCCCGCTGGACATCTACGCGGGCGCAGGCCTCTTCTGCCGCCTTCCTGACTCATGTCCCCATCCAAAACATATGTCGGGCGGCTACCTGGTCATCGATTCACACCTTTGCCTCACACTATGCATTGGTCCAACAATCCAGAGACAATGCAGCCTTTGGCTCGCAGTTTTGCATTCTGCGACGTCTCACTCCGACCCCACCGCCTAGGTAAGGCTTGGGAATCACCTAACTGGAATGGATATGAGCAAGCACTCGAAGAAGAAAAGATGGTTACTCACTGTTGTAACTGTTGTTCTTCGAGATGTGTTGCTCATATCCATTCCACACCCGCCCTCCTTCCCCACTGTCGGAGTAGCCGGCAAGAAGGAACTGAGGAGCGGATGGGTCGGCAGAGGTATATATCCGGTGCTATAGTGGCGCCACTCCAGGGGGCGCCCAGCCGACCCACCGAGTGTTGCTAGGGTAAAAAACTTCCGACGAGCGTGCACGCGGCGCGCACACCTAACTGGAATGGATATGAGCAACACATCTCAAAGAACAACAGTTACAACGGTGAGTAACCATCTTTTTCAGTGTGACTGGTTTGGGATGTGAGGATGTGACCCTTCGCTTCCCAGCTAATGGCTGCCCCTGCTGCTTAGCCAAAGGCCTTAGCCTAAGAACAAGGCCTCAGACTGTCACAGTAAGAGAAGGCCCTTACAAATACAGACAGTGATTTTGATTCTTTGTTTTCATACTCCTGTAAGTGGCTAAGTGATAAAAATACACCTAAGTTCTTAAACTATAGACTTTACAGGCAGGCCTGAATATCTCTATTCTAACAGTGGGTTCTACCCCTTCCCCCATTCTGTGTCTGTCTTGTCTATTCAGATTGTAAATTCTTCAGGGCATGGGCCATCTACTGTTCTCTGTTTGTACTTTGCCGAGCACAATGGGGACCCACTGTTAGTTGGTCCTTAGCCACTAAGGTAATGCATATGATTTATAATAATAATAACTCTCCTGCCACTTTGAGCCAAGGAAGTTGGCCTTGGGATGTTACTGCTTAAAAATGAGCTGGGGGTTAAAACCATGGACTATTCTTTTTGACAAGTATCCCACAAATTCCACTGACCTCCTTCATTTTCTTTACCTGCAGTAGGGTTTCCAAATTCCAAACCTGATGTGATCTCGCAGCTGGAACGAGGGGAAGAGCCGTGGGTCCCAGACCTCCAGGGCTCTGAGAAAGAAGTGCTTCCAAGAGCTGCCTGCACAGGTGAGGAATTGGTTAAACCAACTCAAAAACTGTGTGGGAATGCAGGAAACATTTGGGATGCCCTACAAAGATCCTGTGAGCTCTCCAAGTTCAGGATTGTTCCCTGCAGATGTGGAATCATTATGGCAGATGTCACTCATGGCTTCCCTCCTATTCTGACTGACAACTGGCAGCAGGTCCCTCCCCAGTCTCGCTTTCCCCCGAGTGGTCTCGTGAGATGCACACCAAAACTGATCCCTTCCTCTCTCCTCTGTGGAAGGGTTTGGGGGAAATCAGCACCTGATAGATTTGATCTCTCCCACACTTATTTTGGATTGTTCATCCCTTTTGCCATTCCTCTCTCTGAGATTTTCTTTCTTTCCGGCAAAGGGAGTGACCTGTGTCTGGATTCTCTCTGTCTCCCATCAGGTGATGGGCTGGTGAGTCAGAATGAGGAGGAGAAACCCCATCAGCAAGATGCTGAGCAAGGAGAACCACATGGAACTTTATCAGGAAGATCCAAAGGGAATGTTTCCGGGAGTTATGCACTCCCAGAAAAAACAAAAGCCTGTGAGACTCAGCAGAGGCCAGAGGAAAACTTTAGTAGCCACTCAGACCTTATAACAAGCGACAGAGTCAACTTGGAAGAGAGACGCTACATGTGCCATGAGTGCGGGAAAAGCTTCAGTCGGAGCTTTCACCTTATCAGACATCGGAGAATCCACACAGGGGAGACGCCCTACACGTGCTCTGAGTGCGGGAAAAGCTTCAATTGGAGCTCTGCCCTTATCAGACATCAGAGAATCCACACAGGGGAGACGCCCTACACGTGCTCTGAGTGCGGGAAAAGCTTCAATCACCGCTCTGCCCTTATCAGACATCAGAGAATCCACACAGGGGAGACGCCCTACACGTGCTCTGAGTGCGGGAAAAGGTTCAATCAGAGCTCACACCTTATCAAACATCAGAAAATCCACATGAGAGAGAACTGTAATAAATCCCTTGACTAGGGCTGGGCAAAATTTAAAAAAAAAATCACATTTTCTAATTCCCACATTATGATTTTCGCACCATCTTCACCGTGGTCTCTCAGCTCCCCCAGATCAGTTACCTGCTTCTGCCTTTTGCAGCTCACCCTTCTTTGGGGTCAGTCCTGTGATCTTTTCTATCAATTCCTTTCCTTTTGAGCCAGGAATGTTCATCAACTCCTGGAGGTTTGATCCCAACAAGGTACACTGAGGCAAAAAGTATCTGTGCCTTCCATCCACTAGGGCTGTACATGGCGTCGGCTGCTCAAGTTAATGATCTTGACGTAAAAAGACAATTACAGTTGTAGAACAGATGCAGCCCAGGTGCAGTGGTTGGCATTAGCTTTCCCCTTGACCTGACCTAAACTCCATCACTTTTCCTAGTCTAAACAAACCCTGAGCATTACGGTTATACTGTTCCCCCATTTCAAAGCCATTGTTAGTCATCGAGTTCCCCTTTTGGAAATAAATTGTTTCATTCCCAGTTGCTCTGATGTTGCTTCAAGTTGTGCTGGAGAGCAGATATTTTTGCTGCCATTTTTCTCACTTAAAATATATTGAACTATAACAAAGAGCAGGAACAGGGCAGGGATAGGAAAAATTGTCATTTCACCCTCTGTAAAAACGGTAAATCAGAGGGATTCCCAACGAGAGGCGTACAGCTTTCTGCTCCGGGGCTACAGCGCCACGGTACCAGTGTAGACACCCTGGTCGATTACAGTGCTGTGATTGGCCTAAGGGAGGTGTCCCATAATCCCTGTTCTCGCCTCTCTGGTCTTTGGTTTGAACTCTACTGCACTCCCTCAGGTGACCAACCATGAACCCCACCCCTTAAATTCCTTGGGAATTTTGAAAGTCCCACTTCTACAGAGACTATTTATGGTTACAGACCCATCCTGAAATTAGAGCAGGATATTGTAAAGCTTTATCTCATAGTACAGTAACACAACTCAAACCTGTCGGCACAGAGGAGAAAGCACTCCTTCAGTTCACATTTATTGCTACTGATCTCCCTGACAAACTTCCTTTTCTCGGTGCTGCTCCAGGTGTTTTCCCTCTGTTCCCTCCCAGCTGTGGTTACGGGACTGCAGCAGCTCCCCAGGGCCAGCTTTGCTCTTTCACTTACATCCTTCACTTGTTTGGACAGAGCTGTGTCTGCCCCCAGTTTAATTCACATCTGAGAGCTCAGGTACCAGCAGATCGTTACAAAGGCTAAATTCCCATCACCACCAGTGGGAGGTTATCCTGGGCTGCCAGGGCTGCAGGATTTAGCCCATGGTCAGTCAAGGTGCTACAGCAGCTGCACTCTTACATTGTGAGTCCTGCAGCCTATTACCAAACTGCTCTGCCACAGTCTGCAGGGGGCCTGACTTGCTGGGAATCTGGCAGAAGAGAGACCCTGGAGTAGAGAAGGAAAATGTCCTCAGCAGTCACAGCCGGCAGGAGCAGGGAAGGTTCGGTTTGTTTTTAAACTCCTCTCCCTGCTCAAGCCTTTAATCATTCCTGTGGCTCTTCTCTGAACCCTCTGCAATTTATCAGGGAAAACAACCAACCAATCAAACCAACCAAACCAAACCAAACCAGGCTGTTCTGCCCAATGTAACAGTCTATTGCCTTCCAAGGTTGAATACAAATCAGCTCGTTCTATTCACCCAAGAGTTCCACTTTAAGGGCTTTTTGTTTTCTAGTTCCAATCAAATCCTGTGCAACAGCATCATTGTTAACTCATCATCTGGTCACTTCATATTCACAGGGTCACAAAGTGGGCAGGTCTAAGTCTTTCCTCCCACACCAACATGAAAAAAATCAGTGACAGAAAATGCCGTAAAGTGCCTCTGCTGCCTTGCACAACAGCCTGGGGAAATACACGAGGGGAAGTGCTTTCCTCTCTCCTCGTGACACCGGGTAACATTTCTGTCTGTCCTTGAGATCCTGCCACAGGGACAAGGCTTGAGGATGCAAATGACATGTTAAGGCTTCATTGGTTTGCACGTTCCTTTACTCCTTCAATAGTGATAAGGGTGCGTGAGCGTGAAATAATCCCGCTCTGACTTTCACACCGGAGGCAATTTTCAGGCTCACAATAAAAAAACCCAACTTTCTTTCTAACCTGAGCAAGTTGAATCGAGTCGTTGCGAGATGATAAATCCAGAGCCCCAGGCTGACTTTCCTTCATCATATGTGTTTAGAGTAGATCACATTCACTGGGTGGGGCTCCTGCTGGGAAGTGTCTGTCCAGTGGCAGCACCCAGTGCACATTCCCCACTTACAAACTCATCTTCAGTATATCGGCCACTGAACCTAGCGAGGGGGGAGGGTCCCAGTGGTCGGGCTCCAGCCCCTCGATCCCGAGCCTGGCAAGCCCGAGTCAGCCGGCCTGGGCCAGCTGTGGGGTTTAATTGCGCTGCAGACATACATGGGTGTCACAATCCCAGCTTTCTCCTCAGGGAATCAAGCCCTCGTCCCCCCCCATGACAGGCAGGGAGAGTCACCACTGTACTCGTGAGGTCGGAACTGATGCTGCCCCTGCACAGGGACCCAGGGGAATGGCTCGGGCAGCTCCTTGGCCAACTGTGGCTGGTAGGAGACCCAGCGAGGCAGGAGCTGCTCTGGGTTCTGTGCAGGGGAGAGTAACTGGGAGAAGGGGGGAGTTTGTCTCTGATTTACAGGGAGCTTTGCCAGAGTGGAGCCTGTAGGTCACATGCTGGGGGGCTGTGATGGGCACACAAGCTCCGTGCTCTGGAACAGCTCGGAGTCAAACCCAGGCAGGAGCCTCGTCAGTGTGACACCCCCCAGGAGACGCCCTCACTGGGGGAAGCCTCCCTGGCTTCAGCACCTCCTGGGACTGACCTTGGACCTTTCAGCCCCCCTGTTCCACACCAGGAGCTTCCTGCAGCTTCCTGAATTGGACACCTCGGAAAGCCTCACCCCCCCCCGAACAGGAGTCCTGCACCCCCAACTTCCACAGTCTCAGAAGGTTTGTTAGGGGTCTGGGATCCAGCCTGGGAAAGTTCTGTGTTCGCACAGGAAGCAGGAAGATTCAGCAACGTCCATCTTGGGGAGACCCCGAACTCAGAGCCTGGGCTCTCCCCTCGAGTCCCCAACCCAGCAGACTCCTTGCTCCCAACAGCCCGACTCAGCCAGGCCCTTTGCCCCTCGTCTGTCCTTTGTCCTGTTTCCCTGGCAACCTGCTCACCTGGCCTCCAGCTCGTTCTTTGTTCTCCGACTCCTCCCGGCCAGCTGGCCTCTTGCAGCAGGTGCGCCCCGGCCATCGGTTGCTAGGAGACAGAATTTGTGGCCATTGTCTGGGCCCAGGCAGCTCGACAGCAGCCACACCTGCCCTTTGGGGGTCTCTGCCAAGATTTAACCCCCTTGTCCCACCACCGAGATCCATGGTCCCAAAACACTTCAGGGTCATGCCCCCCACCCCTGTCCATGCTCCCCCCGAGTTGTGGCTGGGAGTGGGGCCGCAGCTAAGGGGGAAGGGACACAGGCAGGGGTAAGGGGGCTGAGGCAGGGGCCAGAGCTGGGGCTGGAGCCAAGAGTGGAGCTGGGTGGCTCCCCCTCCGCACCCCCATGGGGGCTGGCCCGGGCCCAGCTGCATCCCCCTGAATGTTACTCCATCCCCCTGGCAGGGGGCACCCCACATTTTGGACCTTTAACCTAGATAATCGTGCAACAAATAGGGGAAACTGAGGTACACACAAGACGCAAACAAAACATCCAGAAAATTCCCACTTCATCACAGGGGTGTCAGTGGGGTCTGAGCTGGGCAGCAGCACAGGAAAGTGGGGAGGTTAAACTGCAAAACATCCCCCTGTGTTCCCGCAAAAGCCTCTCGTTTATCCCCAACCCCCTCCCCATGAAAATCTCCACCCCTGCCCTGGCCCACAGAGACCCCCCTCACTCCAATGCAGATTTTTAACTTTTCTTACTTGTCCTTGGCCTTCCACAAACATTGTTCCCATCAAAATCATCAAAGGCTTTTACAATGAGAATGAGAAAACAAACTAAATCAAACCCAAATAAACCGCTATCGACCTCCCCACCACACACAGTTTGGGTCTGAATTTTTCTACTGAAATGTTGAGGCAATAAAACTCTCACTGCTCTTGTCCAGAAACAAACCTAAATCCCCCCATGTAGTACCTGGGGCATCTATGTCTGACCCACCAAGGCTTCAGCTCCTTTGGGGAGATTTCCAGCTGCCCAGTCCTGCTGCTATTCCAGGGGAGCAATTCCTGACTCCTGTCAGCATTTATCTCAGCCCCGTTCTGGGCATCACAGGTTTCTCCGGGAAAGGGCAGTGAGTGGTTCTAGGGTCCAGGGATCCTCCTCCAAATCGAGCTAGAACCTGAGACTCCTTCCCCTTCCCCAGGCTGTGGGCGGGAGGCATTTCACAGAGCTCTCGGAGCCATAGCCCGTGGCTAAGGAGAGAGAAAAAGCCTCCCATCCCCCTCTGCTCTGGGGGCTGGGTTTCCTCCTGAAGCCTCTGCCACCCACCTAGTGCCTATGGCTCATCCCTGACCCTTGCTGTTGCTCCTTGCTATAGACTGTGAAAGGAGCGGAAGCAGCGCAGGAGCCTTCTGGGAACGCAGATCTGAGGCTTTGGGGAGACACATTGAGACATCAGAGCGCTGCAAACTCTGCAGCCACCCCCTCAATCCGGGGCCTGTTCCAGCCCTGAGTCTGGGCTATCGCGATCCCTCCCCCAGAGCAGGGCGCCCGCAGATTACAGCCTGGAAATAGGCGTGTGAGACTAACTCCTGCTTTCCCTGACAGGGCCTCCCCTAGACCAAGTGGCGTCCCAGGCAAGACGTGTCTTCGGAACCCCCCCAACCCCGCTCCATATGTTAAACCATTGAATACCTTATTTTTATTGCATTTGTAGCTCATTTCATGATTTCGATGCACAATCTGGATGCAGGATTTTCTCTATCATATAAGACAATAAATGTTCATGCTAGGATGTGTAAATCTGCATTTATTCATGCCATATATAAGCAAATTAAAATCATTTCTTTTAAGCATATAGAAACTTTTAATTTTGACAGTAACTGAAAAGTACTAACATCTAGCAATGGAACTGTCACCAGCACAGGGTGGGCCGGTATTAAATAGTGTTACAGTCGGAGACAGACAGCGTTAGGATGTTAACCCCAGGCCCTTTGTTCAAAGGTCGCTTCTCTCGCCTTTCCCCCATGAACTGAAGCGCAGCATTTGAGAGATCCAGAGACTAGTTGATGACGTTCCCAAGGGCTAAAATAGCAAGCGATGTCCATCTTGCATTGGCCATTGTTGACTGGAGAGATGGTTTATGGAGAATAAACTTCAAGGTGAGAAGTAGCAGCCCAAAAAGGACCCCTGCAAGTGCTGAAGTAGCTCAGTTGGGAGAGTGTTAGACTGAAGATCTAAAGGTCACTGGTTCAATCCCAGGCTTCAGCAGACTGTTTCATCCCTCTTCATGCAGCAGTGGGCTCTTTCCTGGAAGCACAGCACTGCCTCTACTCAATGCAAGACCCTCATTTTGGGCTTCACTGCAGGAAAAGGCAGCATTGGCTTTTGCACCCAGTTGGCCCACAGGACCTTTCTTTCTTCTCTTGCTGCTTCTCAGCAAGGGGAAGAAAAACAAACTCCCCTTCAAGCTAGAGTCACAAAGGTGATGTAAGGACGACTTCCTGATCCCTGGCTCAAGTCCTCTGTTCTTCCAGCTGACCCATCAAGGAGCTGCTGCCAGATTCTCCAGGTTCGCCCATCAGTGTGTGCCAGGGTGAGCACCACCAAAGTGCAGGGAATTTGAGGGCAGGGCAGGGCAGTGCACTGTAATGGAGTTTCTGTAGTGTAGTGGTTCTCACATTTGCCTAACCTGCATTAAGCCGGCTAGGCAGAACTGACACCAACTTGTCTGGGATGTTCGCCAGAAGCAGAGCACAAGTTTGAAATACGGGCAGCATAGAACCAATATTCATAATGTCAACTACAAAAATGATACACATCTAGAGATAGCATCATTATCAGCCAATCAGAACCTCTCCATAGACCCCTTACACAACAGCCTTTATACAATATTGGCTGCAAATATAGAACAGTGGTCGCAACGGTGATCTATACAGTTACAGATTATGTCAATAACGTCACAGAAGGTGACACGGCATCACTGAGACTGATACTGGAATAGCCTCCAGTTTTGGTGTCCTCGTTTGAAAAAGATGTTGTGAAATTAGAGTTTGGGGCAGCAAAGAGCCACCAAATGTTCTGAGGGCTGGAGAAAAATGCCTTCTAGGGAGCTATTGAAAGAGCTCAACCTGTTTAGCTGATCAAAAGATTGAAAGGTGACTTCATTGAAGTGTTGAAGTGCCTTAATGGAGAGAAAAGATTGGATATTAAAGGACTCTTTAAAATAGCAGAGAAAGGAATAACAAGACCCAACGGCTGGAAGGTGAAAAGAGACAAATTCGTATTACAACTAAGGCACAAATATTCAACAGCGAGTATGATTAACCACAGGAACAAGCTACCAGGGAAAGTGGCTGATTCTCCATCTCCTGATGTCATTTCATGAAGACTAGATGCCTTTCTGGAATGTGTTTGCCCCCAAAGTAGCTCTTGTGTTTACAGGAGGCCTGTGATATGCAGGGGGTCAGATTAGATTCTCTAATGGTCTCATCTGGCCATAAAGTCGACTAATTTCTGAAAAACTGAGTGTAGCATTGGGAGCAGCGTCTGATGTTTCCCTGTCTAGCCGGCTTGCTGCCTAGAACGAACGCTCCTGGAGTGGGGTGATCCACAGGGAGTAGCTCAAACCTCCAAAGGGCCTGGCCAGGGGCAGGACATTAGCACAGCAAGGGAGGGGTGTGGCAGTGACATCACAAAGGCCTTTGGCAGGATCTCAGATTATTGGTCCAAGGTGGTGGGGAGGTGGTGACCTCACAGAGAGATGCTGACATCAGCCAGGCAGGACAGGGGCGAGGGGCCAGGGAAACCTCAGAGACCCCTGTGGCTTTGCTTCAGCAAGTCTCCTTCTCCAGGTCTCTCTCTGAGGACTGAGAGAGTATTCGGGTTCACGGACGTGAGCGCCAGGAGGAACCTCTTTCGAGTTTTCTCCTTCCCTTTTAGTGATTTTACTGGAAAACAGCCGTCCCTGTTTAGAAGGTAAGAGCCTCCTGGAGGTTTGAAACCTGTTCAGTCTGATCCATGTGGTGACAGTTGAATTCCAGGCATGGAAAACACGAGCTTAAGGAGGCAGAATTTTATTGCGCACCTGGGATTTTGTCCCTTAGAATCACTGGGGACATTAGGGTTTGTCCTTTTTGTTTCACCTTTTCCTCCTTCCCTCCCTCCCTCCTTTCTCTTCGTGTCTTGCTTCTTTTGTCCTTTCTCCTGTTCTTCCAATACTGGGAGACAGAGAGAGAGAGAGGGGGGGGGGTGTATGTGTGTTGCGGGGGAGGGCTCTGCAGCTCCCACTGTGGGAGGTCCACCCAAAAATGTGGGGCTGAAATAGTGCTCGGGCAGTGATCCCCACCAGTGACCTGGGCCATCCTTTGGGCTCTCTGGTGAGAACCCTCAGCCTCCCGTCCTCAGTCTCTACCCTGATTGGCTGAGCAGGGGGTTATTGATAAGGAGGAGACTCAGGTCCTTGTTCTCTTTTAAGACCAAGGAAATAAGTCAGAACCAGTTCTATGTTTGATGGATTTTGCTGCTTCTGGGCCAAAGCTTTCTATTCCTTGGGCACACTTGTTCCCCATTCACAGCGCCAACCCCCTCTCCATTTACAGCAAGGTGCAGCATGAGGTTTCAGCTACCATACTCCCTCCCCCTTCCTTTCCTGTTGATAGCAGCCAAGGGAATGCTGGAAAATGTAGTTCTTTCCCTGCTCCAGGGCTGGCTCTATAGGCAGGGAGCTAACCAAGGAACTACAGCTCCCAGGGCTCCCTGTTGGTTATCAGCTCCCAGGCTGGATCCCTGCCAGCTGCTGCCCCTGCAAATGGGCTGCTACAAGCACCTGCTTGCTTTGCTGGTGCCTATAGCTGCCCTTGCATCCACCCATCCTGCACCCCCACCCTGTGCCCCAGCCCGGAGCCTGCACCCAGCACCCAAGCTGCATTCCAGAGCCTGTACCCAACTCCATCCCAGACCCCGATCTCTCAACCATCTTATACCCCAAACCACTGCCCCAACCAGGGCCTGCACCCCAGACCTCCTCCCCCCACCCAAACTCCCTTGCAGAGCCTTAGGCAGGTGGGGGCAGAGTTCGCGGGGGGGCAGGCTCTGAGTGTTCTGGGCACCACCAAAATTTCTACAAACCTGCTGACCCAGATACTTGGAGGAGGGGTGAGGAGGCGAATGGCGAGTCGGATGGAGGGGAGCATCCATTTTCAGTAGTTTAATGTTTGGTACTGCACTGATTGACTGCTGTGTGCAGTGATATAGTGACCCCTGGGTCTTTGAATGAGGCTTTATACCGGGGAAGGAGGGAGTGAGGAGGTAAGTGGCGAGTCGGTGGATGGAGAGGGGCAAATCTCCCAGATTCAAAATCTGGGACAGTGTCTGTTGGTCCTTTTTGCTGCTTTTCTCTGGGCTGGGGGCTGTCCCAGTGCTGCACAGAGGGGTTCCCACAGAAAGGTGCTTGCTCCTAACCCCCGAGGCCGTCAGTGTGTCGGCTCTTCTCTAGCCAGTCCACTTGCCAAGTCTGATTGGCCTTGGTCGGGCTCCCAGCCCCTCTCCAAGGGCTGCAGCTGTGTGGAGGTGCTGCCTTCCTCAGTCCCACCTCATTCACTCCACAGGGCGATGGATTACCAAGTGGGGGGAAGATCTTATTCTACTTCTAGCAAAAAGACATTTTTCTGTTACCTTAATTACACTACCTTAGGGGCCCCCTATAACATATTACCAAAATTCAATACAAAGTCATAGACAAGTTATACAAAAATGCATAATGCAGAGATTTATCTACAACCGCAGTGAGTCACTGCTGTGTGCAGTAATATAGTGACCCCAGGGGCTTTGAATGAGGCTTTACACTTGGGGGGGGTGAGGGGGCAAGTGGGGAGCAGGTGGGTGAGCGGGTGGGCAAGTGGCAGGTGGGCACAGAGGTGAGCAGTGAGCCAGCAGGGGCTCTAGGGGTGGGCATGGGGGTTTCTGGCAGGGGAAGGAGGAGGTGAAAGGAGGCGAGTGGTGGGTGGGGGACTGACTAGCAGGAGATGCAGCAGGCCAGTGGGGGGCTAGGGGGTGAAGAGGGGTGTGACGGTGAGATCTGGTCACCCTACGGGGGGGCCATTTCTTCTCCCTCCCCCCTCCCCCAAACCTTCCTTTTCGGCCCACAGCTGTTTCGGGGGGGCGGCGCTGGGGAAGGAGGGTTGGTTTCTGCGGGGCAGGCAGCGCTGGGGGGCGGTTGTTTCCACAGGGATGGGTGGCGCTGGGCGGGGTGTTTCAAGGGGACTGGATGGCAGAGCAGGGGGTGCAATTTTATATTCTTGCCTTGGGTGTAAAAATAGCTAGTTACGGCTCTGGGACCCCATATTGCGCTAGGTGCTGTACAATCCTTGGACAACACTGGGACACCCAGGGGGTTCCCCTTAATCTCCCTGAGCCTCTGCTGCCCAACTGCTTCTGACTCCATCTGGATCACCCCCCCCTTGCAAAAACCCACCTTTCCAAACAGTCCTTCTTTCCCTGCCCCCTGGTTCTGCTTTCACACCCTGGGCCCATCTCCTCTCTTCGTCCCGCCCCTCCCCACCAGGTGAGCAGAGATGGAGGCAACTTCAGCCACTGGAGCCAGCCCCAGCGAGCGCTGCAGCCCGCCCGGGGGGTGTTTGCAGACACAGGAAGGGAGCAGCTGGGAGCGGTGGGTGCTGGGAAATAGGAGGCGGAAGAACAAATCCCAGAGACTCAACATTGGGCAGCTCCTGGGAGCGGGGCACTGGCACAGCCCGGGAGAGGGGCAGCTCCTGGTGGCGGGGCTCTGGCACAGCCCGGGGGCGGGGCAGCTCCTGGGGGCGGGGCTCTGGCACAGCCCGGAGGCGGGGCAGCTCCTAGGGGCGGGGCTCTGGCACAGGCCGGGGGTGGGGCAGCTCCTGGGGGTGGGGCTCTGGCACAGCCCGGGGGTGGGGCAGCTCCTGGGGGCGGGGCTCTGGCACAGGCAGGGGGCGGGGCAGCTCCTGGGGGCGGGGCTCTGGCACAGCCCGGGGGCGGGGCAGCTCCTGGGGGCGGGGCTCTGGCACAGCCCGGAGGCGGGGCAGCTCCTGGGGGCGGGGCTCTGGCACAGCCCGGGGGCGGGGCAGCTCCTGGGGGCGGGGCTCTGGCACAGCCCAGGGGCGGGGCAGCTCCTGGGGGCGGGGCTCTGGCACATTGTGACGCAGGAGCCCGGGCCCAGCAGCTGCTCCCTGGTGGCCACGTGCTGCCGGCAGCGCTGGAGCCGCCCGGGCCGGAGCGGAGCCGGTGTTCTCAGCTGCAGCAGGAGCTGCCCCCGGCCCCGCTGGGCTCCAGGTGGGGACAGAGCCTGGGGCCCGGGGCTCCCCTGGGTGCGGCTGGCAGGGCGGGAGGGGAGAGGCCGGAGCTGCAGGCGGGGAAGGGCGGTGGGGCAGGCGGGGGGTTGATCGGTCTCTGGGCACCAGGGGAGCCCCGGGGCAGAGTGTGTGTGTGTGAGTGTCCCGGGCCCAGGCGTGCGCAGGGGGGGGAGCCCTGGCACCCCAATGCCCTGCCCCTCTGCTGCACCCCTTCACCCCTAACCCCTGCACCCCCTCCTGTGCCCCCAGCCACTGTCCCTCTCCTGCACCCCCTTCACCCCTAACCCCTGCACTCCCTCCTGTGCCCCCAGCCACTGCCCCTCTCCTGCACCCCTTCACCCCTAACCCCTGCACCCCCTCCTGTGCCCCCAGCCAGTGCCCCTCTCCTGCCCCCCTTCACCCCAACCCCTGTGTTCCCTCCTGTGCCCCCAGCCACTGCCCCTCTCCTGCCCCCCTTCACCCCACCCCCTGTGGTCCCTCCTGTGCCCCCAGCCACTGCCCCTCTCCTGCACCCCCCTCACCCCAACCCCTGCACCCCTCCTGTGCCACCAGCCACTGCCCCTCTCCTGCACCACCTCTACTCCTAACCCCTGCACCCCCTCCTGTGCCACCAGCCACTGCCCCTCTCCTGCACCCCCTTTACTCCTAACCCCTGCACCCCCTCCTGTGCCCCCAGCCACTGCCCCTCTCCTGCACCCCCTTCACCCCTAACCCCTGCGCCCCCTCCTGTGCCACCAGCCATTGCCCCTCTAGCATTGGGAGCAGCGTCTGATGTTTCCCTGTCTAGCTGGCTTGCTGCCCTGTGGAGGAGGCGGTCAGGGGAGAAGGAGCAGGAGGGTTGGATGGGTTGAGGGTTCGGGGGGTGCCTGTCGGGCGGTGGAGCGGGATTGGAGCAGGCAGGGAGCAGAGAGGGTTGGATGGATCGGGATTTCTGGGGGCCTGTTGGGGCGGGGAGTGGTTGGATGGGGCGTGGGAGTCCCCAGGGTCTGTCTGGGGACAGGGGTGTGGATAAGGGTCAGGGGGACAGGTAGGGGGTAGGGTCCTAGGGAGGCAGTTACAGTGGGGGGGGGGCTCAGGAGGGGGCAGTCAGGGGACAAGGAGCAGGGGGTGTTGGGGGTTCTGAGGGGGGCAGCCAGGGGGCAGGAAGTGGGAGGCAGTGGATGGGGTGGGGCTAGGGCGAGGCTCCCTGGGTGCACACCCTAATGAAATGTGCTGCACATGCCTATGGTCATGGGGGTGAGCCACTCGCATCCTTTTCCTGTTTGTGCCATTTCTTTCTGTCTCAAAACCTGAGAACAATTCTCTCTGGTTCTTCCCCTTCTCTCTCCCCTCCCCACATGTGGCTAGAAAATCCAAGGAGATTCCCTCGTTTTCCCTAAAATGACTGACTCTCTAGTCTCTTATTTTCTCTGTAATTCTTAAATTCTCCTCAGCTTTGGGATGTGAACCCAGCACGTTTATCTGCAGCAATTTGTCCTTGGGTAGGTGGAATTTGCTGTCCTGTGTCACTCCCCCAGCGTGGGTGGGGGTTAGTAGGTGCTGGCTGGGGGAGCCCGCAGACGTGGCTGCCTCTGGGGGGAGATGTGGGGGCCGATCTCTGCCAGCGACAGGACATGGCCGCACAGGAGGGGAAGGGAGGAGCCAGTGTCCCTATGGAGCCTGACCAGCCCCTTCAGTTCTGCTCCTTTCCAGCATTTTGTTCAGAGACTTTATTACTGGGGAGGCTGAAAAATCTCCCTGTGGGCTTAGCCTGGCAGGAGGGGCCAGGTCTCCCCGGCAATAAAGAGCTGGAGCATGTCCCCAGCATGGCAGAGCCTAGGCTGTGTCTCTGCAGGGAAAGATCCTGGGGGAATCGTGATGTGACATGAACTAAACCCTGTTCTGAAACCTCCGCAACTGCCCTTCTCGCCCTGCCAGGCTGCAGGATGTCGTCCATGTTTCGCTCCAGCTCGTCCCATCCTCCCATGGGACAGGGAAGGGAAACGGCTGCAGAGGATCCCGTCCAGGTAGGGGTTATTGGGGGTTTGCTGGTGGGTTCCTGCTGGAGGGAGAGGGACACCAAATGCACTGGAGGAGGGAGGCTTGGGCAGTCTGGTTTGGGGGTTGGAGTTTGCCAAAAAATTCCCAGGGTGGAGAATGGGAGGAGGCCAGGGTGTAGCAAACCTGTCGGGACTTGTTCAATATGCAGCTTCCATTCTAGGAACAGAGCCAAGTAGCTCTTGTGTCATACAGGAGGCCTGTGATATGCAGGGGGTCAGATTAGATGCTCTAATGGTCTCTTCTGGCCATAAAGTCGACTAATTTCTGGCAAACGGAGTGTAGCATTGGGAGCAGCGTCTGATGTTTCCCTGTCTAGCCGGCTTGCTGCCTAGAACGAACCCTCCTTGAGTGGGGTGATCCACAGGGAGTAGCTCAAACCTCCAAAGTGCCTGGCCAGGGGCAGGACATTAGCCCAGCAAGGGAGGGGTGTGGCAGTGACATCACAAAGGCCTTTGGCAGGACCTCAGACTATTGGTCCAAGGTGGTGGGGAGGTGGTGACCTCACAGAGAGATGCTGACATCAGGCAGGCAGGACAGGGGCGAGGGGCCAGGGAAACCTCAGAGACCCCTGTGGCTTTGCTTCAGCAAGTCTCCTTCTCCAGGTCTCTCTCTGAGGACTGAGGGAGTATTCGGGTTCACGGACGCGAGTGCCAGGAGGAACCTCTTTCGAGTTTTCTCCTTCCCTTTTAGTGATTTTACTAGAAAACAGCCGTCCCTGTTTAGAAGGTAAGAGCCTCCTGGAGGTTTGAAACCTGTTCAGTCTGATCCAGCTGGTGAGAGTTGAATTCTAGGCAGGGAAAACACGAGATTAAGGAGGCAGAATTTTATTCCGCACTTGGGATTTTGTCCCTTAGAATCACTGGGGACATTGGGGTTTGTCCTTTTTGTTTCCCCTTTTCCTCCCTCCCTCCCTCCCTCCCTCCTTTCTCTTCGTCTCTTGCTTCTTTTGTCCTTTCTCCTGTTCTCCTCCCAACACCAGGAGGTAGGGGTGTGTGTGTGTGTGTGTGTGTTGCGGGGGAGGGCTCTGCAGCTCCCACTGTGGGAGGTCCACCCAAAAATGTGGGGCTGAAATAGTGCTCGGGCAGTGATCCCCACCAGTGACCTGGGCCATCCTTTGGGCTCTCTGGTGAGAACTCTCAGCCTCCCGTCCTCAGTCTCTACCCTGATTGGCTCAGCAGGGGGTTATTGACAGGGAGGAGACTCAGGTCCTTGTTGTTCTCTTTTAAGACCAAGGAAATAAGTCAGAACCAGTTCTATGTTTGATGAATTTTGCTGCTTCTCTACATTAATGGTCTCTGAGCAGTTCATGATTCTCTCAAATGTTGCAGTTCTCAAATACTTGCTGAATAATTCGTGTGCACTGTTGTTGGTCTGGAGCTCATCTGTGAGCACGTTATTCAGGTCATTCAGTGTATGAAATTCAAGATCCGATGGTTAGATTGAAAATCAGGGCTTTTGGGTCCTATTCCCAGCTCTGCCCCTGACTGGCTGTGTGACCTCAGACAAGTCAATTCTCCTTTCTCAGCCTGAGCTTCTCTCTCTTTTGAGTAGGGATAATAATGATCCGCTCCTACCTACCTCAACACACTCACTCTTCCCCAGCACACACACTGTCTCTCCCCAGAACACAAACAGTCTCTACTCCGCCACGCACACCGCAGTTGAAAAGCAGCTGGCAATCTAGTAAGATGCCCGTGGAACGGTGGGATAGAGAAACCTGCATCATGTGATGCTGTACCAGTCCGTGAGGCATTGCAAACCCTTCCCAAAACACCCTGCAGCCAGTTGCACAGTGGGATAGTTGCCCACAGTGCACTGCTCTCTGTTGCCATCCACAAACTGCTAGCAGGGATGTGCTCTGGTGACACAAGGGGCATAGGGAGGACATTCAATAGCTGTTTAGTTAAAACACTTTAACTAAAGCAGCAATGCCGGGGGGTTGGTGGCTCCTTTCTTTCCTCACCCTGGAGTAAACTCAGTTTTTTATTCCATTCTTGATGTTTCATGGAATAACAACAGACGACTGAAGAAAGACATGGACAGGGTGGGTCTCAGGGGAGGGGCAGAGAGGTTCGAGCGGTGGGCAGAGCAGGTCTCGGAGGTGGGGGCAGTGGGCAGGGCAGGTCTCAGGGTAGAGGCAGAGAGGTGTGGGTGGTGGGCAGGATGGGTTGCAGGGACGGGTCAGAGAGGTGGCGGCTGGTGGGCAGACCTTGTGGTAGGGGGTGGAGAGGCACGAGCAGCAGGCAGGAAGGCCTTGGGGGAGGAGGGGAGCGAGCGAAAGGTGGATCAGCAGTCCTCAGCCAAAGAGGAAGAGCGGGGGTGGGAAGTGGCCAAACAGGAGCAAGGGGGGAGCACAGGTGGGGCCTCAGAGAGAGGAGAAGGGTGTGGGGGGGCAGTGCCATGGTCTGGGCACCAATGGGCCCCCCACTTCTAGGGAGCTTCCAGCGCTCACACCCAGCCTCCCCAAATGCAAGAGCCATGGGCCACCTATTCTCTTCATCTTCACTAACCAAGCCCCTCCCCAAGCTATGTTGATGGGAGAAGCCCTCCTGTTGGCACAGCGCTATCTGCACCGAGGTTAGGCTGATATAACTGCATTGCTTAGGGAGGTAAATTTTTTACACCCCTGAGTAATGTAGTTACACTGATCTAATTTTGTAGTGTAGACCTGTCCAAAGAACCTTGGGAGTAAAACTTCACCTGCTCCTCTGCTTTACTGAATCCAAACACCAGCAAAGCTTGTCAGGCCCAGATGGAGGTTGGCAGAGTCAGGTGTGTGCAGACATGATCCCTTCAGCAGCTGTAGGCACCATGGCTTAGCTGGCTAAAACCACTGTTTTGTATACAGGAGATCCTGGGTTCAAGTTCCAGTGGTACCTTACTGAGTTGCTTTTGGGGCACCTGGTATTGGCTACTGTCAGAAGACAAGATTCAGAGCTAGATGGACCTTCGGTCTAGCCTAGTGTGGATTTTCTTATGGTTTAAATTACACTCACAGGCACTGATGATAGAGTTACTGAAAGTTTGGGAGTTAGGAGCTGATAGGTCAGTGGTCCAGTCCCCTCACAGACGACCCCGTCCCTCTGGGACAGGGGCAGGTCTGAGCTCTCACACCAAATGCTCATTGTGGCTGCCAGAATCTGTGGGCAGCTCGTTTAGTTTATGCCGAGGGTTGAGTCCTGTTTTGTGCACTGTCTGAGAATGAAAATCCTAACCCGCCCTTTGAAATAACAAAAGCAGCAGGATGTGTTTCTGTCCCTGCCCCAGAGCAGACAGACCAATGGAGAAATGCCATGAGTCCAGGGTAATACTCCCCTGCGGTTTTACCATTTCCACTTGCTAAACTCCCTCCCAACCTTCTGGGCTCCTGGAGCAGGGGACTGAGCCTGAGCCGAGACACGGACACTGCAACTTTACAGCCCAAGCCGCATGACCCTGATTAATGTGACACGGGCCAGTCGTGGGTGTTTCATTGCACTGGAGACGTAGCCTAATGTTATGTCTACACTGCGATTAACACACCCAGGGCACCTGTCGCAAAGCCCGGGTCAGGTGACTCAGGGTTATGCGGCTTGGGCTGCAAGAGTATAAAATTGCAGTGCAGACAGATGGGCTTGAGCCCAACCTCTGAGACCCCACAAGGGGTGAGGGTTTCCAAACCCAGGCTTCAGTGTGAACAGAAATATCTGCACCACAGTTTTTAGCCTCTCAGCTGGGAAGTTTTGCTCTGTGTGTGTGACTGAGATGAGGTTGGGAAATGCCCACCACCAGCCTTTCAGGTGTGACAATGGAGGAGCCAGACTCGCTGCTGGCCCATTAAAGGGATCCACACTGCCAAGGACTATCCCAGGAACCGTGTACAATGCAGACTTCTCCGAGACAGCACAGCGACAATGGACACTGCTTGCTCACATCCTAGCAAAGGGACTTCCTAGCCAGTTGGAAGAAACTATGAAAGGGGGGGTAGAGACATCATGAGTTAGCCTCTCTCCCCCACAACTCAACAGCTGGAAACACACCTGGATGACAAAACTGATTCAGAAATCAGAAGAGAATAATAATAGTACATTCAAACCAAAGTCCCCAAACAGACTAGTAGTGGTTTTTCTGCAGAAAATTTTCAGTTTGGGGAATTTTGTTTTCTGTCAGACTTTGCCAAGGGAAGCAGAGAGAAAATGGTTGAGTTGCCTCCTTCAGAACAGCTTGGCCTAGCCACTAGGTCTGGTCCACTGTTGTGGCCTTGCTCAGGTTGGGGGTATTTTAATTATTTGGGGAGGTCCCAGGGTGTTCGGGGCAGATTATGAGGCTGTTCCCTTTTGAGATAAAAACTAAGAAATGCAGGACTAGAGAATTTTTTTAGAAATCTGGGATTTAGATATTTTATTTGAAGCAAGGGGGGAGGGGCAGCTGAGATTCTGAGAAGGTTTTTGTTTGCAAGAAGCAACATTGTTTGATCTGTCATTGTACCAAGGGGGGAGATGGTTGTCTGTAAAGGAGAATGAAGACTAAATGCAGCCCATGAGGATGGGATTTGAACCCTGCGTGCAGAGCACAATGGATTAACAGTCCATCACCTTAACCACTCATCTGAGCTGCTAAGATAGGGACAGGAGGAGAAATCTAAGGCCGGCAGAGATAGGGCCACTAAGGAGTTTTTAAATACTAAGCATAAGCAGGGGCTGAATGAGCTCCCCCGTCACATCTAGTGAGGAGCTGGGGGAAGACTTCAGGAACAGGCCGTGTTTGCATAGACACCCCTGCTCTGCTTAGCTATGCAGCATGATGGGGCCACTTCCCCAAAATGACCAGTTTGGGATGGTGGTGGGTAACAAATCACTTTAGGATTGCGTGGAATGAAATGTCATTCTCCTCCCTGTACGAGTGAAGGGCAGCGGAACGTACCTAGGCCGTCCTGACGGAGGGGTGGGTGGGGGAGGAATCGCTTTCATTGGACTGCAGAGAAGTGATTGAGGACGTCACCCTAACCCCGTGGTCCCCAAACATTTCACACTGCGCCCTCGTACCCATGGCTGTGGCCCCTCGGAAGCCGCGGTCGAGAACCGGGGCTGGGAGTGGGGCTGGTGCTTGCTGGGGAGAGGGGTGCGGACAGGGGTAAGGGGGTCGAAGACGGGCTGGGAGCCAGGGGCCCAGGCTGAGGGTGGGGAAGAGCTGGGACAGAGTGGGGCTGAGTGGGGCTCCCTCCCTGCCCTCCATGGGGGCTGGCTCAGGCCCTGAGGTGCCCCCATAAATCTTCCCCTGTGTCCCCCTAGGAGTCACGCCCCACATTTTGGGGACCACTGACCCCTACTCGCTAAGCAGGGGCTGGTGATGCCAAAGCCCAGGGAAAGGGAGAACAAGTGCGGGGGCCCCAGTACCAGAACCCGCCCCCCCCACTTCTGTGTGTGGCTCCGCCCCCTTCCACCCCTTCCACCCACGGCCCCACCCACTGTCACCTCTGTTCCACCCCTTCCCCCACTGGCCCCACCCTGTCACTCCTTTACCCCGGCCCCGCTGCGGCCCCGAGACCAGAGAAGCTCTGCCCCTGCTGCAGCCCCCGGGCCATAGCAGGGAGTGGGAGCTCCTCCAGCCCGGGGGCTGACATGGGGGAGACTTTTCCAGGGGGACCTAATTTGGCCAGGGCCCCTAGTCATGGGCCCCACTGTCCCCTTGGCGACGCAAGGTTTGGGGAGGCTGAACCCCCCCGAGCCTCCATTACGAGCCGCCCAGGCTACCTCTGCTCAGTGGGTGGCCAGTCTCCCTGTGTCTCTGCTGCTCGTGCTGGGGAGCCCGGCCGGCCTTAGGGGTGGGGCCCCCGGCAGCCGCCCAGGGCTCCAGGGGGTCAAAGGGCACCGTGTGGCCGTGCAAAGGTGCTCACTGCTCTCCCCTGCCCCAATGCTCCTCCGTGGCCCCACAGAGGGTGGGGGGAGCGAGGAGCAGCACTATGTGCTCCCTGCGTCCTGGTCACTTTCCCCACCGGGGCTGGGCTGTGAGGGGAGCATCAGAAGCTGCTGCTCTCTGCCCTCCCCTGACGCAGCCCGGCTGAGGAAAGTGACCTGGATGCAGGGAGCTCGGATGACGTCCCTTCTCGCCCCCCTGCCCCTGCTAGGGAAGGCTGCTGTGTGGTGTCTCCATGGCTGCACTTTCAGTGATGCAGGTTTCTCGATCCCATTGTTCCAGGGGCATCCTACTAGATAAAATTGAGCAAGAAATGCTTCCCAGGGGTTATTAGGACTGGAATTGCTATTTTCAACAGCCATTGCCATTTTTTTTTCTAGTTTTGTTTGTTTGAAAGGAAGACAGTGATATTGCATTGGCAAATTCCCCATAGAAACAAAGAATAACAAAGGCACCTCAACTTTTCCTCATTTATGGAGGACAGTCTGATAATATGGATCCAGATCTCCTCCAATCACACAAGCTGAAAATTGTTCCACTTTACTGCAGTTCTGTAACCATGCGGGAACCAGTCCTGTCTGTGTTCTGTGCACATCCAAAATTCCTGCTGAATGACCCACCCTGGGAGCAAGATACCAGTGACCCAGGGCTGGGGCGGAAGGAGGGTGCAGGTGTGGGGAGGGGAGCCCAGGGCTGGGGCAGCAGAGGGTGTGTGGGTGGGGGAGCACTTATGGGGAAGGGGGAGCCCAGGGCTGGGGCGGCATGGGGAGTGTGTGGAAGAGAGCCCAGGGCTGGGGTGGCAGGGGGGTGTGGGTGGGGGGGGAGGCCCAGAGCTGGGGCGGTAGGAGATGCGGGTGGGGGCAGCAGAGCCCAGGGCTCGGGCAGCAAGGGTTATGGGGGGGAGCCCAGGGCTGGGGTGGGGGCAGCCAAAAATTTTTTTCCTTGGGGCAGCAAAAAACCTAGAGGCGGCCCTGCCTCCACCCACCGTGAGGTAGACAGGAGCGGATCATTATTAGCCCTACTCGAAAGAGGGAGAAGCTAAGGCTGAGAAAGGAGAATTGACTTGTCTTAGGTCACACAGCCAGTCAGGGCAGAGTTGGGAATAGGACCCAAGAGCCCTGATTTTTCATATACCTGCCCCTAGAAATTTCCACTACATGCATCCGACAAAGTGGGTATTCACCCACGAAAGCTCATGCTCCAAAACATCTGCTAGTCTATAAGGTGCCACAGGACTCTTTGCTGCTTTTACAAACTAACCATCAGATCTTGAAGGGGGCGGGAAATTCCATACATGGGGGGCCACCGGCATCCGAACTGTGACACCCCGTGACACCCCTTCCCTCCAGGAGGCTCTTACTTTCTAAACAGGGATGGCTGTTTTCTAGTAAAATCACTAAAAGGGAAGGAGGAAACTCAAAAGAGGTTCCTCCTGGCGCTCACGTCCGTGAACCCGAATACTCTCTCAGTCCTCAGAGAGAGACCTGGAGAAGGAGACTTGCTGGAGCAAAGCCACAGGGGTCTCTGAGGTTTCCCTGGCCCCTCGCCCCTGTCCTGCCTGGCTGATGTCAGCATCTCTCTGTGAGGTCACCACCTCCCCACCACCGTGGACCAATAGTCTGAGGTCCTGCCAAAGGCCTTTGTGATGTCACTGCCACACCCCTCCCTTGCTGGGCTAATGTCCTGCCTCTGGCCAGGCACTTTGGAGGTTTCAGCTACTCCCTGTGGATCACCCCACTCAAGGAGCGTTCGTTCTAGGAAGCAAGCCGGCTAGACAGGGAAACATCAGACGCTCCCAATGCCGCACTCGTTTTTTCAGAAATTAGTCGACTTTATGGCCAGAATAGACTATTAGAGCATCTAATCTGACCCCCTGCATATCACAGGCCTCCTGTAGGACACCATAGTTACTTTTGGGGCAAAAACATCCCAGAAAGGCATCTAGTCTTCATGAAATGACATCAAGAGATGGAGAATCCATCACTTTCCTTGGTAGCTTTGTTCCTGTGAGGAATCATCCTCGCTGTTGAATATTTGTGCCTTAGTTGTAATACGAATTTGTCTCTTTTCATCTTCCAGCCATTGGGTCTTGTTAGGCCTTTCTCTGCTAGATTCAAGAGCCCTTTAATACCCAATCTTTTCTCTCCATTAAGGCCCTTCAACACTTCAATGAAGTCACCTTTCAATCTTCTTCTGATCAGCTAAACAGGTTGAGTTCTTTCAATAGCTCCCTAGAAGGCATTTTTCTCCAGCCCTCAGAACATTTGATGGCTCTTTGCTGCCCCAGCTCCTATTTCACAACATCTTTTTGAAATGAAGACACCAAAACTGGAGGCTATTCCAGTATCAGTCTCACTGATGCCGTGTCACCTCCTGTGACGTTATTGACATAATCTGTAACTGTATAGATCACCGTTGCGGCCGCTGTCCTATATTTGCAGCCAATATTGTAGAAAGGTGTCATGTAAGGGGTCTATGGAGAGGTTCTGACTGGCTGATTATAATGATGCTATCTCTAGATGTGTATCATTTTTGTAGTTGACGTTATGAATATTGGCTCTATGCTGCCTGTATTTCAAACTTGTGCTCTGCTTCTGGGGAACACCCCAGATAAGTTGGTGTCAGTTCTGCCTAGCCTGCTTAATGGACCATTAAGGATCATCAACTACACAATCAACCCACTGAGAGAAGACAGATACGCCTTGTGACTCAGCAAGGTCTGCAGGGACCTGCCTATGGACAGAACTCGAAGGTTTTTCTGTGCCACGTGCTGGATAGAGTGTCCTTGGGACAAAGAAAGCAAAGACCACATGGCAAGAGGCTATAAAAGGCTGATGCCTCGTCTCCATCTTATTTTCAGTCCTGCTTCATGTCTCTGGAGGGACTTTGCTACAAACTGAAGCTCTGTACAAAGGACTGAATGACCCGTCCCAGCTGTGGATGGACTCCAGAGACTTGATTTGAACCTGCAGTTTATTCCATCACTGCTACAAGCCTGAACCAAGAACTTTGCCATTACTGTGTGTAATTGATTCCTTTAACAATTTTAACTCTCATCTCTATTTCTTTCTTTTTATGAATAAACCTTTATATTTTAGATGCTGTAAGGGAAAATCTAGTGTTATCCAAGGCCTTGTAGGCCCAGGCCTCATGTCAGGCTGCCAGGGCCAGCCAGACAAGCCAAGCAGGGGGGCACAGAGGAGACAGTGGAAAGTCCTAACCGTCCCTGACTGAAAAACAATTTTGTAATATCCCCGACTGTAAACACGTAACCGCATAGAACAGATAAGTAAGAACAGGAAAAGCCTAATATGGAAGAAATTTACTCCTGCTCCAATCAGCATTAACTGTGCAATATTTTTTTAGCAAAATAATAAGGAAATGATGTGTGTAACTTGCATATTACGATTGTGGTTTTAAGCTTTATAAGGCTGTCTGTAACCAGCTTCGGGGAGGCCATTTCCATAACGGTTCTCCCCTGCGTGTTTCTAATCAATAAAAGGCCTCAGGCTGATCTGATTGAAAACACAACACATGGATCAATTTTTCCATAACAATGCTAAAGGATTTGCAAAAGCGTGATTTGTGGGTAAGATCTGACTCGTCTATTGACCTGCATCTGGGGCTTGGTCCTTTGGGGTCCTTTGAGAGAACCTTTTTTCTTTTACTGGGGTATTGGTTTTCATAACCATTCATCCCCATAAGGAGCGGGGCTGGTGGTGATAGAAGGGAACTGGAATAGCTGAGGGAATTGCTTGTATGACGTCCGATTGGCCAGTGGGGTAAAACCAAAGTCCTCTCTGCATGGCTGGTGTGACGTGCTTTAATAGTAAAGGGCACCCAGCCTCGGGCTGTGACTGCCCTGCTCCAAGCAATTTGTCCTGAATTGATACTCTCAGCAGTGTCCTGCCAGTGGTCGCATTGTTACAGGGCTCGTCCGAGATTACAGCTGGGAACTCTCCGAAGCTCAGGATGCGCTTCCTCAGCTAGGGGAAGTACGTAACCCACACACCTCCAGGGGATGGTGGGGTGTCCCAGCTAGTGGCACCGAGATCACTTAGAGGGAGCAATAAAACATCTCTTCTATACAGCCTTCGCTAACAGCCAGGTGGCTTTTAGTTCATGCTGTAGAGGCCCACACACTAAGCTCCAGAGGTCCCCGGTTCAATCCCACCCACCACCGTGTCACCAACCTGGATCTGTCAGCATAACAGAAGCAGCTGCCACCCCAAGGAGAGAGCTGCCATGCCCGGCTGAGAAGAGGTACCAAGCAGTGAGCTGACACCCGTCAGAGCTTCCTGTGATAAACGGTGAACTTAGGACAATAGCGGGGTGGCAGCAAGTGTTGCCCTCAGAGTGGCCTGGGTCAGAGCCCATGGGAGGCCCTGGGCTCCCCCCCTCCCCCACACCATCTGCTGCATCCTTACCCCCAAAAGGGCCGAAACCCTGACCAAGAGGCAACATCCCCATGAGCAAAGGCCATCACGAGGCATCTGTCTTCAAAAGTTTGCAGAGGATGCGGGAGCAGAAAGGGGAGACAGGATGAGGGTGGCTCTTGGGAAGAGGGAGGGAGGGAGCCTTATGGGAATCTCTTGTTTACGGCCATCAACCCAATGATCAGATCATTGATACCTACAATCTTCCCGGACATGTTGTAATTGATTGGATCTAGGTTTTAAAATGGGTACCACATTTGCAAACGGAGAAATGTCAGGCAGTTGAGTGGAAGGCCATTGCAAGCTCAGCTAATTAGGCAATGTGGCTTATGCCCCATCTAACAAGCTCTTAAACAATAGCTCCCAGTTTTCATTTACATTGTTCTGTTTAATGTTTTTCTCCAAAACACTTTTACTAAACCTTTGGGTCAGCTTTGGAAAGTTGGCCCTTTCAGCGCACCAAATATAAATATTGCTGGTGGGGACTGCCCTCTATTGGTCACAAGAACAGCCATACTGGATCAAACCAATGGTGTGCATACCATAGATTTATAGACAGGGAATATTATATTTCTGTCTCGCTAGCCATGTCTTTCTTAATGACTTCCCAACATTTTGTTCGCTTTTTTGACTGACAATGCACATTGAGTAGATGTTTTCAGAGAAGTATCCACAGTGACTCCAAGATCTCTTTCTTAAGTTGTAAGAGCTAATATAGACCCCATCAGTTTAGATGTAGGATTGGGATCATGTTTTCCCATGTGCATTACTTTGCATTGATCCACATTGAATGTCATCTGCCTTTTTGCTGCCCAGTCACTCCGTTTGGTGAGATCTTTGGCACACTTTGCACTCTCTTTTGGACGTAACTAAATTGAGTTGGTTTGTATCATCTGCAAATGTTGCTACCTCACTGTTTACCCCTTTTTCCAGATCACTCAGGAGTACAGACCCCAAGGGGACACCACTATTTACCTCTCTCCATTCTGAAAATCAGACCCTTTCTTTCTTGCCTTTGAACCAGGTATTTATCCCAGAGAGGACCTTCCATCTTATCCCATTTTGCTTCAGAACCTTTGGGGAGAGACCTTGTCAAAGGTTTTCTGAAAATCTAAGTATACTCTTTCCACAGGATCACCTTTATCCACATGCTTGTTGACTCCCTCAAAGAATTATAGTAGATTCGTGAGGCATGATTTTCCTTTACAAAAACCATGTTCATTCTTCCCCAATGTAAGTGGGGGCACACTCACCCAGCGGCGCCTCCTGCTGGCCGTCTTGGGAATTAGCTCTCCAGCCCTCAGAGCACCCTCTGCAGGTTGGTGATCCGCCTTACCACAGCTGGCCCCGTGTCCCTCCCAGGACCCCGGTGCCCCTTTTACCCTGGCAGTACCCCCCCAGTTCTGGGTCTCCCCCTCCCAGGGGAACCCCCACCCACTATCCCCACTTCACCTCAGTCTTGGCTACTGCCCAGTCTCCATCCAGCCCCCGTTCACTGGGGCAGACTGCAGTATGAGCCACTAATCACAGGCAAAGGGGTTTGGACCTGCCGCCTCTGCTTCCCCCTGGGCTGCCCCATTGCAGCCCTGCACCTATTCAGCCTATAGTCAGGCCTGCAGCCTGGGGCTTTCCAGGCCAGAGCTCCCAGCTCCTCTGGCCCTTCCGCAGCCCTGCTCCCAATCTAGGTGTCTTGCTTGGGTCCCTGCAGCCAGGCTCTTCTCTCGCTGCCAGCAGAGGGAGACTGACTGGGCTCCTGGCTCACAGCCTCTTATAGGGCCAGCTGGGCCTGACTGGGGCATGGCCACAGCTGAGCCTGCTTCCCCCAATCAGCCCAGGCTCCTTGCCCCAGCCCCAGCCCTCTCCTGGGCTGCTTCAAGCCCCGCAGGGCAGGAGCAGGTAACCACCCGCTACACCCAGCAAATTCCGTTCACCGATGGGTCTAATCATTGGGCTCTACAATTTCACCTAATGTGCCTGGTACTGACATTAGCCTTAGTGGCCTGTAATTGCCAGCTGCGTCTCTGGAGCCTTTTTCATACACTGCTCCAACCAGGGACTAAAGGCCGCCCCAGACTTTCCCTTTCTCCCTTCTGGGAAATCAAGTTCACATTCTACAAGGAGCTAAAGAAGCTTCAACCCTGCATCTGAATTAATGTCACATTTCTCACTGCCCGACACAAACAAATGTCATTTCAATCCCAGGTGAGTCCACTTCAGTCATTCCTCAGCCCCATTCCTTCACCCTCCTGCCTTAGCTTAGGGCATTGCTCCCCCCTGTGGGCGTTTCATGTCCATCCTCAGTTTCACATACAGACACAATCTCCTTTGCTGTTCAACGAACAGCAAAACCTTTCTGTGTCTCTAGTCTGAGCCAGGGCATTCAACTCCATTGAAACCTTCTCTCCTGCAATGGCAATGGTCAGACAGAGGGGACGTGGCCACCTTCAGCCCTGAGAGTGAGATATTCACTCTCCTCTTTCTTCAAGCTGCTGTTATTCCATAAAACATGTACCATGGAATAAAAAACTGAGTTTACTCCAGGGTGAGGAAAGAAAGGAGCCACCAACTCCCCGAAAAATCTCTGTTCCCCAGAGAGAACCTGCCCCTGCTATGGGAATCACTGATGTGCTTCAGCTACAATGGGGAAAGTATCTGCTCTCATGGGGGTATAGCTCAGTGGTAGAGTGTTTGACTGCAGATCAAGTGGTCCCTGCTTCAAATCCAAGTGCTCTCTAATAAGCCTCTCATTATTTTATTTTTTTTTAAAAAGGGAAAACATTTTCATGTCCATTCTCCATTATGTTCAGGAGCTCCACTATACGGGGATGCTTGAAATGAATGTAAACACTCAACATTTCACTGTCCAAATGCATAAAAACCTAGCACACCTGTCCATCAGCTGAAATCAGTTCCAAGCCTCTAAGTGTCTAGTTTATGTTTTCATCAATTAAACAAAGGGATCATATGAATGTACATTTGCAGATCCCTCTTCTCCAGGGCTGTGCTGTGCAGAACAAGAACCACGTCCAGTTGGGGTTCAGGAGTCTGACGAGTAAAGGCAACTTGGTGCGGCCTAAAGTCACCAGCACTTTGGCTCCTTTACATTCAACCAGCAGCTGGGCCCTCAGGACAAGGCATGAGAAGAAGACAGTGGCTCTGAGCAGGAAAATAGCCACCAAGAAGCTGGCTAAAGCTGTCAAGATCCTCAGGGAGGTCACCATGCCCATGTCTGGAATGTACTGACTGCAGCAGGGACCAAAAAGGCAGAGAAAAGCCCTCAAAAGTTCTAAGCTGCCAAGCCCCAGGTGATCAAAATCCTACCTAAAATCAAGACAGGATTAAGGCTAATGTCATCTCCGAAGCCAGGGCTAAGAAGGTAACACTGAGAAAGAAGTGAAGAGATTTCCATTGGGATGACTCCTGCTCCCCAATGGCTCTGTTATGAATCACCATGGACCACCCGGAGAGATCAAAGTCCTGCAGGACAAACAGCCCCATGGACAGTATAAAGAAGTGGTGGCAGTGGGGGGAAGTGCTGTGTTTTGCGTAACACCTGCCAGGTGAGTGATGCACTGACAGGGCAGCTGCCCATGAGCTCATTCTCTTCGATCTGCTTCTGCTGTTATTTCAGAACCGGCACTAGTGGGAATGTGTCCCTGTCACTTCACCAGCTCTAGAACAGGCTCTGTCTGCATCCCAGCTCTGATTAATCCCACTTTTTAATGTATTCCTACTGCGATACTTTCCCAGTTCTCTGCCTCATTCGAACATTCCTGTCAGAGACTGAATATGGGGAGGGATGGACTAATTTGTGTGACATTCGGTAAGTTGCCATCGTATGTGACTGAAACCTCTGCTGGAGGTGGGCAGAAGCCTGTTACACACATAAAATAGCTAAGCTTGACCAAACTACCTGCTACACATTCAAACCTTCCTGTACACACACAATAGAAATTGGAGCTCTGAGAAATGGTAACTTTCCTTTAACACAGATCATTGTTTTCTGTACTTCCAGAGGCATTGAAATAGAAGCACATTACCTTTAAACAGCTGGGATTTCATGATCAGCAGCAGAGCCTGTGTAAATTTACCACCCGTAGAGCTGATTGTTTCTAACTGCAGGGGGTTAGCCAGACCATTCAGTAACATTATCGCTCTGTTCACAAAGCCTTTGGTTAGTGACGAATCATGAGACTTATCCCTTCCTGCTGTAATTCCACTGACTCCAGTGTTCTCTTTCCCCATTTCTGGTTCCAAGAAAATAAATTAAAACAACCTTCAGAACTAACATGCTGTGGGAAAGTGGAAATGTTGATAGCTCAAATAATTCAGTTTCTTCTGTATCTTGGGTGTGTCCATCTGCTTTGTGTGTGTGACCGGTGGGGCTTTTTGTTTGCTCCTGGCAGGTGCAACCCTGTCAGATTTGTCTGTGGGGAGGGGCCACAGAAAACAGACACCCTGGCCTTCCAGGCTGAGGTTAGGCAAAGGAATAACAACCCTGTCCCATAAAAAAACAAAATATGTTACAGCAACAGTGGTAGGAACAGTGCTAGAGAAACTGGTAAATAATCACAGTGCCCAGGCTTGAAGTAATCGGAAACACAGAATTCAAAAAGCAAAGCTCAGGGGCTATTTGGGGTTTATTCTCTGAGCTTAGCCATGTGCTACAGCCCAGGGAGCACTTTTGAAAGTCTCCCATCCCACAACTGGGGAAAGGAAAAGGATTCTTAGGTTCTAGCACGGATTGAAGGAGGATGGTGATGGGGAATAAGGGAATCCCTCTGACTTACCCTAACTACGTCTGTTGTTACAATGTGTGAAATGACTTTTTTTCCCCTATCCCTGCCCTGTTCCTGCTCTTTGTTATAGTTCAATATAGTTTAAGTGCGGAAAATGATCATAAAAAAAGATGGTTACTCACCTTTGTAACTGTTGTTCTTCGAGATGTGTTGCTCATATCCATTCCAGTTAGGTGTGCGTGCGCCACGTGCACGCTCGTCGGAAGATTTTTACCCTAGCAACACTTGGTGGGTCGGCTGGGCGCCCCCTGGAGTAGCGCCGCTATAGCACCAGATATATACCCCTGCCAACCCATCCGCTCCTCAGTTCCTTCTTGCCGGCTACTCCGACAGTGGGGAAGGAGGGCGGGTCTGGAATGGATATGAGCAACACATCTTGAAGAACAACAGTTACAACGGTGAGTAACCATCTTTTCTTCTTCGAGTGCTTGCTCATATCCATTCCAGTTAGGTGATTCCCAAGCCTTACCTAGGCGGTGGGGTCGGAGTGAGACGTGGCAGAATGTAAGACTGCTGAGCCAAAGACTGCATCGTCTCTGGATTGTTGCACCAATGCGTAGTGGGAAGCAAAGGTGTGAACGGAAGACCAGGTCGCCGCCCAACAGATTTCCTGGATGGGGACATGGGCCAGGAAGGCGGCAGAAGAGGCCTGTGCCCTTGTAGAGCGGTGAGATGGCTAGTCTCAACCTGAGCAAGCTCATAGCATGTCTTGATACAGGATGTCACCCAAGACGAGATCCGCTGCGAAGAGACAGGCATGCCCTTCATGCGGTTCGCTACTACCACAAAGAGCTGGGGTGAACGCCGGAAGGATTTTGTTCGCTCTATATAAAAGGCTAGAGCCCAACGAACGTCTAGGCTATGAAGCTGTTGTTCCTGTCGCGATGCGTGCGGTTTTGGGAAGAAAATCGGGAGGAAGATGTCCTGGTTTACATGAAAAGCAGACACCACCTTAGGGAGAAAGGAGAGGTGTGGTCGAAGCTGCACTTTGTCCTTATGGAAGACCGTATATGGCGGGTCAGCAGTTAGGGCGTGAAGCTCCGAGACTCGCTTCGCCGAAGTGATAGCGACGAGGAAGGCCGTCTTCCAGGACAAATACAGAAGGGAACACGTGGCCATAGGTTCGAAAGGGGCCCCCATGAGCTTGGCTAAGACCAAGTTTAAATCCCAGGTAGGGGCTGGACGCCGGACCTGTGGGTACAATCGTTCTAGCCCCTTAAGGAAACGGGAGACCATGTGATTAGAAAAGATAGAACGTCCCCCTTCACTGGGCCTGAAGGCCGAAATGGCTGCCAGGTGCACCTTCAAGGAGGAGACCGCGAGGCCCTGCTCCTTGAGGGACCAGAGGTAGTCCAATATCTTTGGAATAGGTAGCAGGTGAGGATTGAGATCTCTCTGAGCGCACCAGAGTGCGAAACGCTTCCACTTGGCGAGGTAAGTCGACCTAGTGGAAGGTTTCCTGCTCCTTAGCAGCACCTGCTGTACTGCAGCAGAATAGTTGCGCTCCGCTTGGGTCAGCCACGCAGGAGCCAAGCTGTGAGGTGAAGAGACTGCAGGTCCAGGTGGTGAAGCCTGCCGAAGTCCTGCATTATGAGATTGGGCCATAGCAGTAGGGGAATGGGATCCACTACCGAGAGGTCCAACAGCAGGGTGTACCAGTGCTGTCTCGGCCATGCCGGAGCAATGAGAATAAGGTGGGCCCTGTCCTGCTGGAGCTTGAGCAGCACTCTGTGAACGAGGGGAAACGGAGGGAAGGCATACAGCAGGTGACTCGTCCATGGGAGGAGAAACGCGTCTGACAGGGAGCCCTGGGAGCGTCCTTGGTAGGAGCAGAACCTGTGGCATTTCCTGTTCTCCTTGGAGGCAAAGAGGTCTATTTGGGGAAAGCCCCACCTCTGGAAAACTGTGTGAATGACATCGGGGCGAATTGACCATTTGTGAGATAGGAATGACCTGCTGAGACGGTCCGCCAACGTGTTCTGTACTCCCAGGAGAAACGACGCTACTAAATGTATAGAGTGGGCTATGCAGAAGTCCCACAGTTGTATGGCTTCCCGGCAGAGGAGGAAGGAACGTGCCCCACCCTGTTTGTTTATGTAAAACACTGTTGTCATGTTGTCTGTGAAGACGGACACGCAGCGTCCTTGTAGATGGACTCGAAACGTCTGGCACGCCAGGCGAACCGCTCTCAGTTCCCTGACATTGATATGCAGGGCCAGCTCATGGGGTGATCAGTGGCCCTGAGTGTGAAGGTTCCCGTGGTGCGCGCCCCACCCCAAAGCTGAGGCGTCTGTGGTCAGTGCGATGGCGGGTTGGGGAGATTGGAATGGAACTCCGGCGCACACTACCACTGGGTCTAACCACCAGTTGAGGGAGTCAAGGACTGACCCTGGGATCGTGACCACCGTGTCCATAGAGTCCCTGTTCGGGCGGTATACGGACGTGAGCCATGTTTGGAAAGTTCGAAGCCAAAGCTTCGCATACAGGGTCACGAAAGTGCACGAGGCCATGTGGCCTAGGAGGCTGAGGCAGGTGCACACCGACGTAGTCGGGAAGGACTGGAAGCTTCGAATGATCGAAGTCATGGTGTGGAACCGAGGCAGAGGGAGGCAGGCTCTGGCAAGATTGGAGTCCAGGACCGCGCCGATGAATTCTATCCTCTGCGTTGGAATCAAGGTCGATTTCTCGGCATTGATCATAAGGCCTAGCCTGTGAAAGAGGTCTGTGACCACTGCCACGTGCTGCAACACCTGCTGCTGGGATGTCCCCCGAACCAGCCAATCATCGAGATACGGGTAGACGTGTATCCGACGACGGTGGAGGGCTGCTGCGACCACCGCCATGCACTTGGTGAAGACCCTCGGTGCCGTGGAGAGGCCGAAGGGGAGCACCGTGAACTGGTAGTGCTGATGATTGACGACGAAACGAAGGTGGCGTCGATGAGATGGGTAAATGGCGATATGGAAGTACGCATCCTTCATATCGAGGGTGGCATACCAGTCTCCCGGATCCAGGGAGGGGATAATGGTCCCCAGGGTCACCATGCGGAACTTGAGCTTCACCATGAATCTGTTGAGCTCTCGGAGGTCTAGAATTGGACGCAGACCTCCCTTCGCCTTGGGGATTAGGAAATAATGGGAGTAAAAACCCCTGCCCCTCATGCCTTCTGGCACCTCCTCTATGGCACCCAAGCTCAGAGTCTCAACCTCTTGCAAGAGGAATTGCTCGTGAGGGGTCCCTGAAGAGGGACAGGTAGGGTGGGTGGGAGGGAGGGGGCGAAACAAATTGAGGTGGTAACCTGTTTCCACTGTGCGAAGTACCCAGCTGTCAGATGTTATCTGGGACCAAGCCGGGAGAAAATAGGAGAGGCGGTTGGAAAAAAATGGGGAAGGATCCGATAACGAAACTGATGGGCCATCCTCGGGCGTCCCATCAAATGTTCTGCTTCGATCCCGAAGCAGGTTTCGGGGGCGGTTGGGGTTGGGCCCCTTGGTTGCCCGACTGTCTCCGCCGATTCACCCTGCCACGACACCTGGTGTCTGGTTGCATCATGGGCCGATTGTAGGGGCGGTATGGCTGCTGCCGGAAAGACCTACGTTGGGTCACCGGGGTGTGCATACCCAAGGAGCGCATCGTAATGCGATTGTCCTTGAGACTCTGCAGCCTTGGGTCAGTCTTCTCCGAAAAGAGACCTTGACCATCGAAAGGTAATTCCTGAACTGTTTGTTGTAATTCATATGGGAGAGTCGAGGCTTGGAACCAAGATATGCGTCTCATCGTTACACCCGAGGCCAAGGTTGTGGCAGCTGAGTACGCCGAGTCCAAGGAGGCCCGATCTGGACGCTTTCTTGCCCTCCTCTAAGAGGGCCGTGAACTCTGGATGGGAGTCCTGTGGCAGAAGCTCGGTGAATTTGGCCATAGACACCAGTGTATTAAAGGTGTATCTACTTAAAAGGGCCTGCTGATTGGCCACTCTCAACTGAAGGCCGCCAGCCGAGTAGACCTTGCGGCCTAATAGGTCCATGCGCCTCGCCTCTTTGGAATTAGGCGCCGGCGCCTGCTGGCCATGTCGTTCACGCTCATTGACGGACTGAACTACCAGCGAGCAGGGGGCAGGGTGAGTGTACAGGTACTCATAGCCCTTTGACGGGACCATGTACTTCCTTTCCACTCCCCAAGCCGTGGGTGGGATGGAGGCTGGTGACTGCCATATAGTATCTGCATTACGCTGGATAGTGCGGATAAACGACAGGGCCACCCTAAGGGGCGCATCCGCCGTTAATATGTCCACAACTGGGTCCTCGTCCTCCGCCACCTCCTCAACCGGTAGGTTCATATTCTGGGCTACCCGCCTCAATAAGTGCTGGTGAGCCCGAAGGTCAATCGGAGGAGGACCGGAGGAGGCTGTTCCTGCAACTGCCTCGTCAGGGGAGGAGGACGACGACAGGCCTGGAACCAGAGGGTCCTGTGGAGGCTCAGTAAGCGGCTGAGGAGCGTCTATAGTAGCAGGAGGCTCCGGGTCCTCAGAAGCCAGAGGCACCTCTTCCACGTCAGTGGGAGGCCTGCTAACGGTGGCCTCCAGAGCCCGATGGTCGGAGGTCCTCGAGCGTTGAGTCACTAGCGGGGCACCTTGAGTCTCGTGGTATGCCCATGGAGTCCAGAAAGCCCATTGAGGAGGGCCTTGGTCCTGGCCTTGAGGCTCAGTCTGCTGGTAAGCAGCGCTGTCACCGTGGGAGGAGATGGACGGTTGTCTCGAAGGCCAAGGAGGTGCCGAGATGCTGTGCGACGGTGCCGCCGATCCTGCCGTTCTGTCCCTGGACGGTACCGAGGAACGGTGCTGGTCTTGTCGATGCCGAGAGTGAGACCGGGACCATCTACCGTGCCGGTGCCGGGAGGTCGACCGGGATCTCGAGTCTCGGTGGTGAGAACGGCTGCTGGACGAGCGGTACCGAGAGCCAGACCGGTGCCGATAACGTCTGTCCGGCGACCGGGATCATCTCCACGAGTACGACCGGTACCGCGATGGAGAGCGGTACCAGGACTGCGAGCGGTGCTGAGATCGACAGCAGCGTGAGCGGGAACGTCTCTGAGACCGAGATCTGGAGCGACGTTTCTCCTGCTGGTCAGGGGAAGGAGGCCTCATTATGGCCGGCTTGCCCACTGATTTGATGACCCGCACCGGCGGCGCCGGGGGTTGAGGTTGCGTTGGCTCCGTTAACGCAATCAGCTCTCTTGCCGTTGAAAAGGTCTCCGGTGTTGACGGGAGAGCTAGCTCGATCGCGGTGTGCACCGGGGAGCAGAGTGGAACCGGACTCGACGGCTCTTGCGGTGCCAGAGTCGATGGTGCAGCGCTAGGAGCTTGCGCTTGTGGTGCCGGAGGTGGTGGTGCTATCGTAGGCGCCGGAGTTCGGCTTGCAGGCCCAGACTTAGAGTCCTTTTTGGACGCAATCAGTGCCGCCTTGCGCTTCCCCGAAGGGGAAAGAGAACGGTGCCAGGGAGTCGGTGCCAGGTGCTGTCTGCGCCGGACGTCGGTACCAGATTGAGCCGGCGCAGAAGGCGCACACCTCACCGAAGCTGACTGCACTGCGGACGGTGCCGGCGCCGCCGGACTAAGTGCCGACTCCATTAGGAGCTGCTTCAAACGAAAGTCCCGCTCCTTTTTTGTTCTGGGCTTGAAGGACTTGCAAATGCGGCACTTATCGGGAAGGTGAGACTCTCCTAAGCACCTCAGGCAAGATTCATGCGGATCACCAACCAGCATCGGCTTCTGGCAGGCCGAGCACAGCTTAAACCCCGGTGCCTTGGGCATGAGCCCGCACCGGGATGGGGGAAAAAGAAGGGGCTAGTCCCCCAATTTCCCCATAACTATAAACTAACTACAACTAAACTAGTAAACGAAGTCTAACTAAACTAAAAATGAATTATATACAACAACAAGGTAGAAAACAAGCGAGAAGCTAGGGTTGTGGAGGTCAGCAATGCCGCGCTCCACTGTTCCAACGACCGTCACAGGCGGTAAGAAGGACCTGAGGAGCGGATGGGTCGGCAGGGGTATATATCTGGCTCTATAGCGGCGCCACTCCAGGGGGCGCCCAGCCGACCCACCAAGTGTTGCTAGGGTAAAAATCTTCTGACGAGCGTGCACGCAGCGCGCGCACACCTAACTGGAATGCATATGAGCAATCACTCGAAGAATATCTGCTCCCAACCACAACCTGCAGCAACAACAGAACTGGGAATGAAACAATTTGTTCCCCAAGGGAGAACTCGATGACTAACAATTGCTGTGAAATGGAGGAACAGTATAACCGTAATGCTCAGGGTTTGTTTAGACTAGGGAAAGTGATGGAGTTTAGGTCAGGTCAAGGGGAAAGCTAATGCCAACCCCTGCACCTGGGCTGCATCTGCACTACAATTTTTTACATTAAGATCACTAACTCGAGCAGCCAACGCCATGTACAGTCCTAGTGGACGTCAGGCACAGGTAGTTTTTGCCCCAGTGTAGCTTGTTGGGATCAAACCTCTCTCCCCCCACCTGGAGGGATGAACATTCCTGGCTGGAGGGACACACACTCCTATGACTCAAAAGGAAAGGAGTTGATAGAAAATATCACAGGACTGACCCCAAAGAAGGGTGAGCTGCAAACGCCAGAAGCAGGCAACTCATCTGGTGGTGCTGAGACACCACGGTGAAGATGGTGCAAAAATCACTATGTGGGAATGAGCAAATATGATTTTTTTTTTTTAAAAATTTTGGCCAACCCTAGTCAAGGGATTTATTACAGTTCTCTCTCATGTGGCTTTTCTGATGTCTAATGAGGCTTGAGTGCTGATTGAAGCTGTTCCCACACTCAGAGCACGTGTAGGGCTTCTCCCCTGTGTGGATTCTCTGATGTAAGATGAGGTCTGAACAATTAAAGAAACATTTCCCACACTCAGAGCATCCATAAGATTTCTCACCCATGTGGATTTTCCTATGTTTGATAAGGTTTGAGCGCTGATTGAAGCTTTTCCCACACTCAGATCATGTCTAGGGCTTCTTCCCTGTGTGGATTCTCTGATGTGTGATAAGGTGTGAGCGCAGACTGAAGCTTTTCCCGCACTCAGCGCATGTGTAGGGCTTCTCTCCTGTGTGGATTCTACGATGTCTGATAAGGTCTGAGATCTGACTAAAGCTTTTCCCACACTCAGAGCATGTGTAGGGCTTCTCTCCTGTGTGGATTCTCTGATGTCTGATAAGGGCAGAGCTCTGACTAAAGCTTTTCCCGCACTCAGAGCATGTGTAGGGCTTCTCCCCTGTGTGGATTGTCTGATGTAAGATGAGGTCTGAACGATTAAAGAACCATTTCCCACACTCAGAGCATCCATGAGATTTCTCACCCATGTGGATTCTCTGATGTCTAATAAGGTTTGAGCGCTGATTGAAGCTTTTCCCACACTCAGAGCACGTGTAGGGCATCTCCCCTGTGTGGATTCTCTGATGTGTGATAAGGTTTGAGCGCAGACTGAAGCTTTTCCCGCACTCAGCGCACGTGTAGGGCGTCTCTCCTGTGTGGATTCTCTCATGTCTGATAAGGTGAGAGCTCCGCCCGAAGCTTTTCCCACACACAGAGCATGTGTAGGGCTTCTCCCCAGTGTGGATTCTCTGATGTCTGATAAAGAAACAGCTCTGACTAAAGCCTTTCCCGCACTCAGCGCACGTGTAGGGCGTCTCCCCTGTGTGGATTCTCTGATGTGTGATAAGGTGTGAGCTCTGACTAAAGCTTTTCCCGCACTCTGAGCATGTGTAGGGCTTCTCCCCTGTGTGGATTCTCTGATGTCTGATAAGGGCAGAGCTCCGATTGAAGCTTTTCCCACATTCATGGCATGTGTAGCGTGTCTCTTCCAAGTTGATTCTGTCGCTTGTTATAAGGTCTGAGTGGCTATTAAAGTTTCCCTCTGGCCTCCCCTGAGTCTCACAGGCTTTTGTTTTTTCTGGGAGTGCATAACTCCCGGAAACATTCTCTTTGGATCTTCCTGATATAGTTCCATGTGGTTCTCCTTGCTCAGCATCTTCCTGATGGGGTTTCTCCTCCTCATTCTGACTCACCATCCCATCACCTGATGGGAGACAGAGAGAATCCAGACATAGATCACTACCTGCACCAGAAAGAAAGAAAATCTCAGAGAAAGGAATGGAAAAAGGGATGAACAATCCAAAATATGTGGGGGAGAGATCAAACCTATCAGGAGCTGATTTTCCCCAAAACCTTCCCCAGAGGAGAGAGGAAGGGATCAGTTTTGGTCTGCATCTCATGAGAATACTCAGGGGAAAGAGAGATCGGGGAGCGACCTGCTGCCAGTTGTCAGTCAGAATAGGAGGGAAGCCATGAGTGACATCTGCCATAATGATTCCACATCTGCAGGGAACAATCCTGAACTTGGAGAGCTCACAGGGTCTTTCTAGGGCATCCCAAATGTTTCCTGCATTCCCGCACAGTTGTTAAGTTGGTTTAACCAAGTCCTCACCTGTGCAGGCAGCTCTTGGAAGCACTTCTTTCTCAGAGCCCTGTAGGTCTGGGACCCACGGCTCTTCCCCTCGTTCCAGCTGGGAGATCATATCAGATTTGGAAACTGGAAACCCTACTGCAGGCAAAGAAAACAAGGGAGGTCAGTGGAATTTGTGGGATACTTGTCACAAAGAATAGTCCATGGTTTTAAGCCCCAGCTCATTTTTAAGAAGTAACATCCCAAGGCCAGCTTCCTTGGCTCAAAGTGGCAGGAGAGTTATTATGATCATAAATCATATGCATTACCTTAGTGCCTAAGGAGCAACTAACAGTGGGTCCCCATTGTGCTAGGACAAGTACAAACAGAGAACAGTAGATGGCCCATGCCCTGAAGAATTTACAATCTGAATAGACAAGACAGACACAGAATGGGGGAAGGGATAGACCCCACTGTTAGAATAGAGATATTCAGGCCTGCCTGTAAAGCCTATAGTTTAAGAACTTAGGGGTATTTTTATCACTTAGCTACTTACAGGAGTATGAAAAGAGAATCAAAATCACTGTCTGTATTTGTAAGGGCCTTCTCTTACTGTGACCGTCTGAGGCCTTGTTCTTAGGCTAAGGCCTTTGGCTAAGCAGCAGGGGCAGCCATAGGCTGGGAAGCAAAGGGTCACACCCTCACATCCCAAACCAGTCACACTGAAATAAGGTGCTACTGGGCTGTTAGGAAGATGATCCTGTCCTGATAGTGCCCATCACCACCAGATAAAGAAACAGATCTTAAGGTGGTTAAAGAAAACTTAGTTTGATAGCAGCCTGTTTGGCAAGAAATCACTTCTCAATGCTTGTGGTTGTGAAACCCTCATTTCTGTATTGTTTTATCTTTATGGCCACCACTTTTACAATGTTAATCAGTCTGGTTCTCTAATTGTTTTTGTCTGCTGTTGTGACGAGGCGGTTCTGGCGGGACCCAACTGAGAGTGCCAATTCAGGACCAATTGCTCAAACAGGGCAGTCACAGCCCTAGGCTGGGGTTTTTCCACCTCTAAGGCAAACCAAACCAGCCAGACAAAAAGGACTTCGGTCTCACCCCACTGGTTAACCACAAGTCACACAAGCAATTCCCTTAGACACTCCAGTCTCCCAGTATCACCACCAGTCCCACTCGTCCTGGGGATGAATGGTTATGAAAACCAACACCCCAATAAAATAAAATGGTTCTCTCGATCCCAAAGAATCAAGCCCCAGACCCAAGTCAATATACACATCAGATCTTACCCACAAATCACGCTGTTGCCAATCCTTTAGAATCTAAAATCTAAAGGTTTATTCATAAAGGGAAAAAGGTAGAGATGAGAGGTAGAATTGGTTAAATGGAATCAATTACACACAGTAATGGCAAAGTTCTTAGATCAGGCTTATAGCAGTGATGGAATAAAATGCAGGTTCAAATCAAGTCTCTGGAACATCCCCCGCTGGGATGGGTCATCAGTCCCTTGTGCAGAGCTTCAGTTTGTAGCAAAGTCCCTCCAGAGGTAAGAAGCAGGATTGAAGAAAAGATGGAGATGAGGCATCAGCCTTATATAGGCTTTTCCAGGTGTAAGAACCTCTTTGTCCTTGCTGTGGAAAATTACAGCAAAATGGAGTCTGGAGTCACATGGGCCAGTCCCTGCATACTTTGCTGAGTCACAAGGCGTGTCTGCCTTCTCTCCATAGGTCAATTGTGTAGCTGATGGTCCTTAATGGGCCATCAAGCAGGCTAGGGAGGGCTAACACCAACTTGTCTGCGGTGTCACGCAGCAGCAGAGCACAATACCAAATACAGACAGTACAGAGCCAAGACTTATAACTACAACTACAAAATGATACACAGACATACAGACAGCATAATCATAACCAGCAACCCATAACCTGGTCTTAGACACCTTATATGACCCCCTTTTCTTCAGATTTGGTGCCACTACAGGACCTTGGTTGCAAACCATGTTCTATATGGTCCCGGTTTATATCAATAACGTCACACCCCCAACGCAAAATTGATGCAGGAAGGGATGACGAAAACATCGCTGACTGCATCCCAAGAGCTCCCCACTCTGGACAATGCATCAGCTACGATATTTTCCTTCCCCCTTATGTGGATTAGATCCATTTCATACTCTTGAAGGGCCAAACTCCAGTGCAGCAACCTGGAGTTGGTACCTTTGGCCTTGTGCAGCCAGACCAGAGGGGCATGCTCACTCAACACAGTGAATCTTTTGTTGTACAAATAGGGCCTAAGCTGCTTGACAGCCCAGACAATGGCATAACATTCCTTCTCAATGGTAGCATAATTTTGCTCAGTGGGGGACAATTTCTTGCTTAGATATGCCACGGGATGTCTTTTATCACCTTCCCCTTCTTGCATCAGTACTGCCCCTAGCCCAATATTGGAAGCATCTGTACACAGCAAAAAAAGGTTTGTTAAAATCTGGGCTGGCCAAAACTGGCTCTTTAGCCAAAGCACTCTTGATGCTTTGAAATCCCTGCTCACAGGCCTCGGTCCATCGCACCTGGTCTGGTTTTTCCTTTTTCGTCAGGTCTGTGATGGGAGCAACAATGTCACTGAATCCCTGAACAAACCTCCTGTAATAGTTGGCCAGACCAATGAACGATGGGACCTGTTTCTTAGTTCTAGGGACAGGCCAGCTCTTAATGGCCTCCACCTTCAAAGGTTCAGGGCGCAGTTGCCCATTGCCCACCCTGTGCCCCAGGTAGGTCACCTCAGCAGCTCCCAATCTGCATTTAGACACCTTAACAGTTAGATTGGCCTCCCTGAGCCAGTGCAGCACAACCCCTATGTGGTTACGGTGATCTTGCCACGAATTGCTGAATATGGCCAGGTCGTCTATATAGGCCCTGGCAAAAGAGTCTAATCCCCGAAGGACCTCGTTTATAAGTCTCATGAAAGTAGCCCCTGAATTACGCATCCCAAAGGGCAACACTTTGAACTCATACAGGCCAGATTCCACTATGAAAGCGGATTTTTCTTGTGCATTCGCATCTAGGGAAATTTGCCAATACCCCCTAGTCAAATCCAGGGTGCTTATAAACTTTGCCCCTCCCAGTGTATCCAATCGATCCTCTATTCTGGGTGTGGGGTAAGGGTCAGGCTGAGTGACAGCATTTAGCTTCCTGTAATCCACACAAAACCTCATGGTTTTATCCTTTTTTGGCACCATCACAATGGGAGAGGCCCAGGGGCTCATGGATTGGGTAATTACTCCCATTGTCAACATGCTTTTCACCTCTTCCTGGATCTGCCTTTGCATCTCTCCCTTGGCCCTGTATGCTCTGCTGGGAGCTGGCCGGGGACCCACCATCTGAATGGAGTGCGTCATCCTATCTGTGAGCCCTGGTCTGTTGGAGAATGTTCGCTTGTGGTGTTCTAACAACATTAGCAGCTCCTTCCTTTGAGGGGGGGATAAACCCTCCCCCATCTCAATGCTCTCGAGAGGCGTCTCGTCCTGGCTTTCAGCAACCATGTCAATCAAAGGGACAGACACTGCCTCTTCCTCAGCACAACAGATCATGTTTACATTTACCTCCCTTGCATGGTAAGCCTTCATTCTGTTCACATGCACTGTCTGCACACTTCCCTGGAGCTGGGGCTTCCCCACATCATAGGTAACCTCATTAATTTTCTCCACTACCTCCATGGGCCCAATCCAAACATCTTTCATTTTGTTCCTCCGGACAGGTTCTAGCACCAACACCATGTCCCCTATTTCGAACGCTCTCTCCTTAGCATCTCTGTCATACCAGGCTTTCCGAGAATCCTGGCTCTCTTTCAGATTCTGCTCAACCAACTTCATCATCTCCTGCAAACTCTCCTTGAACTGAGCCACATATTCTGCCACTGGCTGCTCTGTCTCCTCCATATTACCTTCCCATGAGTCACGGACCAAATCTAGGGGTCCCCGGACCTGCCTCCCATACAGCAGTTCAAAGGGAGCATACCCTGTAGACTCTTGGGGCACACTCCTGTATGCATACAATAGATACGGCAGCAGAACATCCCAGTCATTCTGGCATCTATCCACGTACATTTTCAGCATAGACTTCAGGGTTCCATTGAACCTTTCCACTAGGCCATTAGTCTGGGGGTGGTAGGGAGCAGCTTTCAGGTGCTTTACCCCACATAACTCCCACAACTGCCTGAAAACCACAGACATGAAGTTAGACCCACAGTCAGACAATATTTCCTTGGGAAAACCCACCCTGCTAAAAATAGAGAACAAGGCCACTGCCACTGTCTCTGCCTCAATATTAGCCAAGGCTACAGCCTCAGGATATCTGGTAGCAAAATCTACCAACACCAGAATGTATTTCTTCCCATTTCTGGAGGGTCTTGGGAATGGCCCCACAATATCCACAGCCACTCTGGCAAAAGCCTCCCCAATAACAGGCAGAGGCTGGAGGGGCACCTTGCTAGGCCCCCTTAACCCCTTACGCTTCTGGCACAGTTCACAGCTCCTGCAGTAATCTCTCACCGACCCAAAGAGGTGAGGCCAGTAGAAATTTTGCTCTAGCCTGTCACATGTTTTGCCTACACCCAGATGTCCTGCAAATGGACCATCATGAGCCAACTTCAACAAATCATTGCAGTAACCCTCAGGTACCACAAGCTGTTTGCGAGCTGCTGCTTGGGAATTCTTCCTTCCCCTAGGCGGCTCCCTAAACAACAGCCCATCCTGCATGAAAAACCTGCCTCTCTCTTCACTGGCTGGGACCTGACTTTGGGCATCATTCCTGGCTCTCTCTAGAGATACATCACTTTGCTGAGCCGCAATCAATTCACTCTGGGTTTTGTTTGAATTCAGAACCATCTCTGATATTTCAAACAAACTCTCACCTGCTTCATCTTGAGAGACACTCTCTGTCTGTTCATCGTCCCCCTCACTGGCCTCAGTCAGGGTATCTGCCCCAGACACCAACTCTCTCTGCGACCTGGTCACCACATTCACTTGGCCAGGCACCCTCAGTATGTTATTTCCTACCAAAACATCAGCCGGGATTAAATCCCGGACAGCAGTCTTCACCTCCCCTTGAAAGCCATCCCACTCAAGGTGGATTCTAGCCATTGGCAGGTTCACAGAGTACTCAGATAGTGCCACTATCGTCACATACTCCCCTGGCAACATGTCCTCTGGCTTCACCAGATGTCCCTTGACTATAGTTACATCAGAGCCCGTGTCTCGCCATCCCATGCATTCAACACCATTGACCTTTGCCTCCATAATAAACCTCTCACTCCCTTGCCATGCCTCAGTTCTGACATAACTGGTGAGCTCATCCCCTCCCCCCAGACCACTGGAGACAATGGGGTTGGCATTAGCCATCGCAGTGCTTGCACCTGGACTCAAGGTGGCGCTGTTGAGGCTTGGTTCAGCCTGAGTGCTCAGGGTAATGGAGTTGGCCTGCACTGCTGGCTTTGGGCTGCCCTTCAGGGTCGGGCAATCTGGTCTCATGTGGCCAAGCACGCCACAGTGATAGCAGGTCACCTGTTCCGTCCTGGGATGCGAGTTCCTACCCTCCAGCCCCCTTTAGGAGAGTCAGGGCCAGGCTTACCTTTAAATCTTTCCCTCCTCTTGAACTGGGGAGAATGGTGACTAGTTTTCCCCGGGGGATTACATCCTTCCCGAGCCCTGTTTTGGGTGTGGGCATCTGCAATCTCTGCTGCCCGTAGGACTGACTCAGGGTCCCTAGCACACACAGCTGCTCTAACATGGTCAGGCACAACGTCTAGGAACTGTTCTAAAGTTATCAAATCCAGCAGTTTGTCAAAACTCCCATGTGCCTTTGCTCCCATAACCCACTTTTTAACAAAACCCATCAGCTTATGAGCACATTCTACAAAAGTACAATCCTTAGACATTTTAAACTCTCTAAATTTAACTCTCTAGGATTCAGGAGTAACCTTGAACCGCCTTAACACAGAATCTTTAAACCGCTCATAATTTAAGGCTTCTTGTTCCCCCAATTCATTAAATACCTCCCTGGCTTTTCCAGTCAGTCTGGTCAGCAGGACAGGCATTCGCTGACCTTCTGGGATCTGGTTCAGATTGCAGAGGCGTTCAAAGGTAGACAAAAACTCCTCTATATCCTCAGTATCACTGTAAATGGGACACATCCTTTCCCAGTTTTTCTCGTGGCGGTGGGGAAGTGGAGTACCAAGGGGCGATGATTTTCTCCGCTCTTCCATTACTTGGAGCTGAAGTCTGGCCGTCTCCTGGTCAGCAGCCAGCAGCTCCTTCTGTCTCTCATCAGCCTCCTTCTTTCTTTTATCAGCTTCCTTCTTTCTCTCATCAGCCTCCTTCTCTAATTCAGCTATTTTTTGCCTCTCCAGCAAACGAAGATCTGTTAGATTCCGTTCATGCTCAAGTTGCAGTTTATCTGTCGCCTCTTTCCCTCCAATTGTTTCTGCAGCATCAGGTAAGGGCTGAGCTCTTGCCCCCTGATCACTGGCCATTAACAGATTTCTGAGTTCTTCCTTTGTAGCTTTCTTTCTAAAGCTTATCCCCTTTTCTGAACACAAATTTTCCATGGCTCTTTTGCCCAGTCCCCCATAATCTCTTTGCTCAGCCATTGCAGCAGCTCTTTAACCAATCAAACTCTCAAACCCACAATTCGAATTTGGATAGCGTGGGGTTCTGACCCAAAGCTTGATTGACCTGGTTCTGTGGATCCAAGCACGACTACGCCACTGTGACGAGGCGGTTCTGGCGGGACCCAACTGAGAGTGCCAATTCAGGACCAATTGCTCAAACAGGGCAGTCACAGCCCAAGGCTGGGGTTTTTCCACCTCTAAGGCAAACCAAACCAGCCAGACAAAAAGGACTTCGGTCTCACCCCACTGGCTAACCACAAGTCACACAAGCAATTCCCTTAGACACTCCAGTCTCCCAGTATCACCACCAGTCCCACTCGTCCTGGGGATGAATGGTTATGAAAACCAACACCCCAATAAAATAAAATGGTTCTCTCGATCCCAAAGAATCAAGCCCCAGACCCAAGTCAATATACACATCAGATCTTACCCACAAATCACGCTGTTGCCAATCCTTTAGAATCTAAAATCTAAAGGTTTATTCATAAAGGGAAAAAGGTAGAGATGAGAGCTAGAATTGGTTAAATGGAATCAATTACACACAGTAATGGCAAAGTTCTTAGTTCAGGCTTATAGCAGTGATGGAATAAAATGCAGGTTCAAAACAAGTCTCTGGAACATCCCCTGCTGGGATGGGTCATCAGTCCCTTGTGCAGAGCTTCAGTTTGTAGCAAAGTCCCTCCAGAGGTAAGAAGCAGGATTGAAGACCAGATGGAGATGAGGCATCAGCCTTATATAGGCTTTTCCAGGTGTAAGAACCTCTTTGTCCTTGCTGTGGAAAATTACAGCAAAATGGAGTCTGGAGTCACATGGGCCAGTCCCTGCATACTTTGATGAGTCACAAGGCGTGTCTGCCTTCTCTCCATGGGTCAATTGTGTAGCTGATGGTCCTTAATGGGCCATCAAGCAGGCTAGGCAGAGCTAACACCAACTTGTCTGCGGTGTCACGCAGCAGCAGAGCACAATACCAAATACAGACAGTACAGAGCCAAGACTTATAACTACAACTACAAAATGATACACAGACATACAGACAGCATAATCATAACCAGCAACCCATAACCTGGTCTTAGACACCTTATATGACCCCCTTTTCATCAGATTTGGTGCCACTACAGGACCTTGGTTGCAAACCATGTTCTATATGGTCCCGGTTTATATCAATAACGTCACAGCTGTACAATTAATTTTGCTAGATGTAAGTTAATTAGGGTAGTGGGATACAATTGGTTAGAGAATTATGTTTCAATGTGTTAGGATTGGTTAATTAAATTTCAGTACAATGATTGGTTAAGCAAAGGTACAGCTGAGAATATTACTATATAAACTGAGTCAAACAGGAGGGGGAACAGGGGACACAGGGTAAATGCTCTGCGGCATCAGAGCTGGTAAGGAGGACACGGGGAAAATGCTCTGTGGTGTCAAAGCGGATAAGGGGGACACGCCGCTGAAGACCCCAGGCCCCCTGAATCCTCTGGGCAGCCCTGGGTGACAATCATTCCCTTGTCTCTGTCGGGTATTCCATTGATGTAGGTTATTCCCAGCCAGTCCTTAATGACCCATTCATATCACCCCAAGACAGCTACGTGACAAAACACCTCACGTCTCCTGCTCTTTAGAATCATAGCAATACCAATCACAGCAGGAAACTGAGGTGTGTATTGGCATCATACAAGTATCACCAAAAGTCCCATCTCTATCTCAGACACACTGCTCACAGCCCCGGAGAGAAAGCAAAGCACAGGAACTGGACGTTAGTCCAGCAAACACAGTGGAGGACAAGCTGCAATCCTCACACCCTGGTCAAAAAGGAGAGGCATGTGGGTCCCTGCCCATAGAGAGGGGCTGGCTAGAGGCCTGATACCTGAGGGGCCATTCCGTGAGCAGACCATGGAGGCAGCTAAAAGGCTTCGCTACCCCAGAACTGCAAAAGCACATTTTGGGGAATTAGGAAATCTAGTGACTCAGGTGTAATGGGAGAGAGAATTAAACTCCCCCAGTGGGAGGAGAAGGCTGCGGAATTAAACGCTAAAATTCAGGAGCAACAGCCTCTAATTCTTCCGGAAAAGGAGAAGGTCAGAAACAAGAACTGGGCCACGCAGCCTCAGGAGGGACAGGCTCAGAGATCCAAGGAGCCGGGAGGGAAGACAGCTTGTGGCTGCTGCAGATGGGGAGAGGGGGAACAAGACTCTCTCCAAACTCTCACTCTTCTTGACCCCGACCTGATTTTATGATCTATGACCCAGTCTCACGTCTTGTGGGCAATTTCATACTCGCTAGAGGTAACATGTCATGATCAGAGAATTGCTTATTAGCTTGGACCATGCGTGGAGGGGCAAGGAGGTGAACCTAAAGAAATGGGTTATTCAGGGCAGGTCGACACTACAGCCGAGACTGACGCTCTGAGATCGATCTAGCCGTGGTCGATTTACTGATACGATTTAGTAAACGTGGCCTAAGCTTGCTACAGTTCAGGGCCTTATATTAAGTTGAGGCTTTGTGAGAGTGGTTATACTGAGGTCTGGGATTTACCTGAGGTTTGGGTAGGGATTCACGGTTAAAGATCTGGGATCCCCCACAGCTCTAGATCCCCAAACCTCTCCTCCCTCCCACTGACCCACCCAGCCCACTTCCTGGGTGCCCTTCCTCCACACTCCCCTCTCCTTCTTCCCATTACTGGCAGCCGGCACCACCTCCCGGCACCTTGGGAGCTTCTTCTGTTCCCTCACCTCAAAAAAGATATTCTAGCACTAGAAAAGGTTCAGAAAAGAGCAACTAAAATGATTAGGGGTTTAGAGAGGGTCCCATATGAGGAAAGATTAAAGAGGCTAGGACTCTTCAGTTTGGAAAAGAGAAGACTAAGGGGGGACATGATAGAGGTCTATAAAATCATGAGTGGTGATGAGAAAGTGGATAAGGAAAAGTTATTTACTTATTCCCATAATACAAGAACTAGGGGTCACCAAATGAAATTAATAGGCAGCAGGTTTAAAACAAATAAAAGGAAGTTCTTCTTCACGCAGCGCACAGTCAACTTGTGGAACTCCTTACCTGAGGAGGTTGTGAAGGCTAGGACTATAACAATGTTTAAAAGGGGACTGGATAAATTCATGGTGGCTAAGTCCATAAATGGCTATTAGCCAGGATGGGTAAGAATGGTGTCCCTAGCCTCTGTTCGTCAGAGGATGGAGATGGATGGCAGGAGAGAGATCACTTGATCATTGCCTGTTAGGTTCACTCCCTCAGGGGCACCTGGCATTGGCCACTGTCGGTAGACAGATACTGGGCTAGATGGACCTTTGGTCTGACCCGGTACGGCCTTTCTTATGTTCTTATCTTATGTTCTTATGTTCTCCTCATCTCTCATTACCTCCTCCCTCCCTGCTGCCTGCTAGTGTATGGGAGATAAGGAAAAAAAGGGGGCAAAGAAACTTGTCAAACTTGGATGATGAATAAAGTTATTACTGCTCAGGTTCTTTAGAGACCCCACAGCTTCTAATAACCCAGGGGACAGGACTCCTTACCCAGCGAGGTCACCGTCCCATAGTTCTCCTGCATGACATCCTTGTAGAGGGCTCTCTGAGTGGGGTCCAGCAGAGCCCATTCCTCCATGGTGAAGTACACAGCCACCTCCTCGAAGGTCACTGGCCCCTGAAAGAGCGAGAGTCCAACACTCAGTACCTGCTGCCCCACTCACAGCCCCACTACTCACGGAACAGCAGCACCAGGTAAATGGAAGCTCTGGGAGGCACATGTTAACAGAGTCCCACCTCACCTTGCTTAGAGCAGCCAGAAGGCATCAGAGGGTAGAAAGAGAGAACCTTTGTGTCTCCCAGCTGACAGATGGAAGCAGGGTCTTCACATTTATCACATAGCTACTAGCCAGAGATAGATATAGGAGATGGGGCTGTCTCTGGACCCTGCTGGTGGCTCCCTGGTAGGAATCTCAACACTCTCCAAATAAAATATATGGAAGAAAGGGGAAGTCAATAGTAAAGAATAGAAGTTAGAAAGTCAGAATTGTAGAAAGTTGGCAAGGGAAGCTATCAGAAATCAATGATCAACCAATGAAAATAAGAAGGAAGTTTTTAAAAGTACAAAATTAATCCTAACAATGGTAGTGGTACATTACTAGATGGAAATGGCAGAATCATCAAAATAATGCAGAAGAGGTAAAAGTGTTCAATATATATTTCTCTCCTGGATTTGGAGAAAAACAGATGATGTAACTCATATCATAAGATGTTGACGCTGACAGTCTTTCCATTCCAAAAGTAACTCACGAAGACGTTAAACAGCAGCTATTAAAGTTAGATGTGTTTAAATCAGTGGGTCCAGATAACTAGAGTTTTGAAAGACCTGCTGGAGGAGAGTGGTGGACTGTTAATGTTGATTTTAGTTAGGACTTGGAACACTTGGGAAATTCCAGAAGACTGGAATAAAGCTAATGCTGTGCCAATATTTAAAAACTATCAAAGAGATGATGCAACTAATGACAAGTGTGTCAGTCTGAAATCGATAGTGGGCAAGAGAATGGAGCAGCCGATACTGGATTTCATTAATAAAGAAAGGAGGGTAATATAATTAGTACCCATTAAAAAGGTGTAGACACAATAGATCCTATCAAACTAACTGTATATCCTTACTGGATGAGATCAAAAGTTTGGTTGCAGCTAACAGTACTGATGTAATATACGTAGGCATATGAGTTGCTTCAGCACAGTATTTTGACTAGAAAGGTACAAAATACACACGGCATACATTAAATAGATTAAAAACTGGGATTGTAAATAGGGAACCATGGTCAAGTGGATTTCCTTCTAGGGGGTTCCCACAAGGATTGGTTCTTGGCCCTGTGCTATTTAACATTCTTATCAATGACCTGGAAGAGAATATAAAATCATCACCGATAACGTTTGCAGTTGCCACAAAGCCTGGGGGTGGGGGTAACTAATGAAGTGTCAGTAGGTTCAGGCTCCAGCACTGGGAGTCTGGGAAGTTTTCCCATCCCTGGCTGGAGGGTTATTTCCTGTTCCACAAAGAGGGGAAGTTTCATTCCCTACACTTGTGCCTTGACGATAGGACCTATCTGACACTACAGCCCATATTCAGCATAGTGGCAGGATTATAATATGATTAGGACATGAGGCATTTTGTACAAGATGAGTCATGTGCGGTGTCACTGGAAAAGTTATGATTTGCTGAATATGATTATCCTACCTGTGTGCATGGATCATGTTTGTATTTGAAGTTATGGATATTGACTCTGTATCTGTCTTTCAAATGTGCTTACTCTGGGTAACAGCCACAACGAGCCTTTCAGGTACAACAATGAAGAAGCCGGACAGAGCTGATGGTTCAGCAACAAAGACATGTGACCAGACCACATGACAATGAACTTCATTTTGGTACCTATATTTTTCCACAAACTGGACTGGGAACTGAGTTTGGAACAAAGGGTTCCTGCCATATGGAAAAGCTACATAAGGTGGGGTGTGACATCATCTCTTGGCCTCATTCCCTGCACAAGAGAACTCCTGGAAGCACCTGAGGAACAAAGACTGAAGTGGGGGAAGTGCTGCTCCTAGGGTAAAGGGATTTCTAGCTTGTGTATGGAAACCTGGTGGACTGCTTGTACCATCAGTCAGGGTGAGAAATTGCTAATTCAAATTCTATCCAGATAGTATGTTAGGCTTGGTTTGAGTTGTTGGTTATTTGCTAAGTAATCTGCTTTGATCTGTTTGCTAACACTTATCGCCGGGAAATTGGCTGTTGTCTTCTCTCTCTCCTTGAGTGGCTCAGGTAAAGCACTCAGGTAGCTTAGTTGGATGCCTTGCGCCACCTGCTGTCGTGTTGGGTGATAACAGGGCCTGGAGAGGCTGGCTGAATCTCCAGCAAAGCAGTGTGAGAAGGGCCAGCCCAGCTTGAGGGTTAGAGGGCACAGCGGTTCCCAGAAGCCCCCCAGACTGCACCCTGGGGTGACAACCCATCACACCCTACATTACACAAGTCTCAGCAGGTTTGTCACATCCTGTCCCCTCCCTTTCTCCACCCAAGATATTTCCTGCCTCCCACCACCTCTATCAGCTCCCACCAGTGGTGAGCTCCAGCCGGGTCGCATGAACCAGTTGTTAAATTTAGAAGACTTTTTAGAACCGGTTGTTCCAGGACAACCGGTTCTAAAAAAAGCTTTTAAATTTAACAGCAGCAGCTGTCGAGCAGCTGTCCACCCGGCCCCAGCTCGCCTCCCCCTCTCCTGTAAACGCTCCGCCCTCCTTCTCCTCCCCCTCTCCTGCAAATCAAATGTTTGCGGGAAGCCTGAAACAAGCAGCAGGCAGGTAAGCCGGGCCAGGGGGGGCGCACGGCCCAGTCCGGCTCCATCTGAGCGGCTCCCCCTGGCCCCGGCCAAGCACCCCTGGCTCGGGATGGTCCCGGCTGAGCGGCTCCGATCCAGCCCAGCACGGGCCCTGCAGCACCGGTTCGGGCCGAGCGGCTCCAGCCTGGATCAGAGTCGGATCTTGTGGCGCCAGTCGCAGTCCTGGCCCCAGGCAGTGTGGTAAGGGGGTAGGGAACAGGGAGGGGGTGTTCGGTGGCTTGTGCGGGGCTGGATAGGGGTCGGGGCGGTCAGAGGGCAGGGTACAAGGGGGTTGAATGGGGGCAAGGGTCCCGGGGGGCAGTCAGGAAGGAGCAGGGGTTGGATGAGGTGGTGGGGGGCAGTCAGGGACAGAGAGAAAGGGTGGTTGGATGGGGCAGAGGTTCCAGGGGGGCAACAAGAATGAGAGGAGGGGTTTGATGGGGCGGCAGGGGGAAGTCAGGGGACGGGGGGGATGGGTCAGGGGTCCCCGGGGGGGGTGTCAAGGAGCATGGGGGGTTGGACGGGGCACGACCCCCGGAGGGGGCATGACCCCCTCGTGAGGTGAGGAGGAGGGAACCTGTTGTTAATATTTTGGCAGCTCATCACTGGCTCCCACCCTCCTATTTACTGCTTCTCTCCCTCCAAGCAGAACCCACCACCAGCTCCCTGAGAATCCCTTACCTGAGCCAGCTCCTTTGCAGCCATTTCCTTCCCCCTGGGAGGAGGGGATGATCTGGAGCAAAACATGGATGTTAATCTGTAGCCTGCCAGGGCGAGAAGGGCAATGTGAGAGAATTCAGACAGGGTTTCTGTCCTTTCCACATGTCAATTCCCCCCAGCATTTTCCCCTGCTAATGGACACTCTAGGTTCTGCCACACTGTGAAGCACAGAGTGACCTTCTCCCAGTACAGGCCTAGCCCCCTCCCACCATAGTGTAGCCCTCTGACACATGGTGAAATCCTCCCAGCAGCAGAGTCTCTCTGTTACACTTATCAAGTTTGCGGAAGATACCAAGCTGGGAGGGGTTGCAAGGACTTTGGAGGATAGAACTGAAATTCAAAATGATCTGGACAAACTGGAGAAATGGTCTGAAGTAAATAGGATGAAATTCAATAAGGACAAATCCAAAGTACTTCATTTAGGAAGGAACAATCAGTTGCACACATACAAAATGGGAAATAGCGGCCTAGGAAGGAGCTCTGTGGAAAGGGATCTGGGGCTCCTATTGGATCACAAGCTAAATAGGAGTCAACAGTGTTGCAAAAAAGCAAGTATCATTTTGGGAAGTATTAGCAGGAGTATTGTAAGCAAGACACGAGAAGAAATTCTTCTGCTCTACTCCGCGCTGATTAGGTCTCAACTGGAGTAATGTGTCCAGTTCTGGGGGCCACATTTCAAGACAGATGTGGACTAATTAGAGAAAGTCCAGAGAAGAGCAACAAAAATGACTAAAGATCTAGAAAACATGACCTATGAGGGAAGATTGAAAAAAAAATGGGGAAGACTCAAAGGGGACACGATCACAGTTTTCAAGTACATAAAAGGTTGTTACAAAGATGCCGGAGAAAAATTGTTCTTCTTAACCTCTGAGGATAGGACAAGAAGCAATGGGCTTAAATTACAGCAAGGATGGTTTAGGATGGAGATTAGGAAAAAAACCTCCCTGTCAGGGTGGTTAAGCACTGGAATAAATTGCCCAGGGAGGTTGTGGAATCTCCATCACTGGGGATATTTAAGAGCAGGCTGGACAAACACTTCTCAGGGATTGTCTAGATAATACTGAGTCCTGCCTTGAGTGCAGGGGACTGGCCTAGCTACCTCTCGAGGTCCCTTCCAGTTCTATAATTCTAAGAACCAAAGGCCAGAGAAGAGCAGAATCCAAGGAGTCACTCTGGGGATTCTCCCTGTCACTGTCCCCAAGGCAGCTCTCTCAGGTTAACTAAGCTGTTTGATGCTCCAGCCTTTATTCAGTCTCTCCTGGGAGTGCCCCTTACATGGGCTGGGCCTAGTTTTAGCCTTTGGGAAGTGTGACCCCGCGGGCTCTAAGACTGGGCCTTCTTGCCTCAGCACATCTTGTTCCTTTCTGTGGCTCCCCAGTGAGTCCCAATGAGTAGATACTCCTCCTACAGACTGTGAACACAAGAACATAAGAGCTGCCCACTGCATCAGACCAATGGTCCATCTAGCTCAGTGACCAGTGCCAGGTGCTTCAGAGGGAATGACCAGAACAGGGAATCATCAAGTGATCCCCCCCGTCACCCATTCCCAGCTTCTGGCAAACAGAGGCTACAGACACCATCCCTGCCCAGCCTGCCTGTGACACTGGCAGATGAGGTGTTAGCTCTTGCAAAAGCTCCCAAGTCTTCACTGAACAGGGACAAACGCATCGCTGGAATCAGTCTGACTCACCTGTGTTAATATTAGGTATTAGGATTATAAGAATGAGCTTACACTTTATTGAATGCTTGTGAGTTGCTGCCTGGGTTAATATCTGACTAGTTGCATTGGGAGCCTCTGTGGCTCTGTAAATCACCAGACAGGAGAGAGACTTTACCTAGGTGAAGTGCTGACTGGCAACCGAATGCATTACACCCTGCCTGGCAGGAAAGGTTCATCAACACCAGATAGACTATTATGGGATGTTAAAGACGACAAGACTGTTGTTGTGCTCTTAACTTCCCATTAGCTGACTTTGCAGCTCAGAGCACATGGCAGCTCAGAGCACATGGCAGGAAGGGGATAAAAAACCCCATACAGAAGGAACTGATTATCTGTATGCTGCTTGGACTCGGGGGGGGTGGGGCGCGGGGGGAGTTTCTAGGCATAAGCATGAGATCCCCAGCTGATTAGCCTGGGTTAGTCCTAAAGAATATGCAGAGCTTGCTTATTATAGAAGCTTCTATTATCTTTTGAAATTTAAGACTGTAACTTGACTGCATCTATAGGATTACCTGCTTTAACTTTGTAAACAACTCTCCTTTCCTTTTAAATAAGTCTTAATATAGGTTATTACAGGACTGGCTACAAGTATTGTCTTTGTTGTGAGATCTAAGATTCAATTGACCTCAGTAAGTGACTGGTCCTTTGGCAGGAGGTCAGGCTTAACAAAGCCCTGGCTGGGATGATTTAGTTGAGGATTGGTCCTGCTTTGAGCAGGGGGTTGGACTAGATACCTCCTGAGGTTCCTTCCAGCCCTGATATTCTATGATTCTATGACTGGCAGTAACCTGAACATGGCTGTGATTCGTGGGGTAAGACACGTGGTTCTCAACTAGGGGTCCTGGGCCCCCTGGGGGCCTCTAGCAGGTTTCAGGGCGGGGGCCAAGCAAGGGCAGCATTAGACTCGCTGAGGCCCAGGGCAGAAAGCTCCAGTCCCAGCGCATGGGGCTGAAGTCCAGGGCCCTGAGCCCCACCACCCGGGGCTGAAGCCAAAGCCTGAGCAATGTAGATTTGTGGGGCCCCTGTGGCATGATGCCCCGAGAGAGGAAGAAAGTGCCCTGAGGACGCAGCCAGAGGGCTGAGCCCTGACACACGACTGGCTCAGAGGGTCTCTGCAGTCAGGAAGGGCTCGCAGCGAGGGAAGCCTGGCAACTGATGGCTGGAGGGGTGAAGAGGTTTGGGGTACAGTGGGGGAAGAAGCGTCTGGGACTGGATAACCTGGGGCTGGGCACTCGCCATAGGGGACACTTGCTCCTCCTGTGCCCTTTCCACACCCTCTTGCGAGTCGAGAATGACCACCCTGTCCCCACCCCCAGCAGCAGCCATGTCTCAGGACTCTCCCCAGCTGCACCCACTAACTCTCCTCCCATTTGGGGTATAGCTCGGGGCAACAAATTACCACCAAGATGAACCCAGCTGGCTGCTGCCTGTTCTGGTGCCACAGGGGCCTCTGGTGGGTGAAAGGCAGAACTGTAGCACTTCTCAGGCAGAACGTATCTTCTTCACGCCAAAAAAAAGAAATTCTGCGCTGGACGTGAATTCTGTGCATACGCAGCGGTGCAGAATTCCCACATGAGTAACTCACACCTGGCACAAACACAACCTGCTCACTCCCATCTCTGTCTTTGTAACCTGTCCTTTAAATCGGCTTCGGTACCCAATGACTGGAAGTTAGCTAATGTAACGCCAATATTTAAAAAGGGCTCTAGGGGTGATCCCGGCAATTACAGACCGGTAAGTCTAACGTCGGTACCGGGCAAATTAGTTGAAACAATAGTAAAGAATAAAATTGTCAGACACATAGAAAAACAAACTGTTGAGCAATAGTCAACATGGTTTCTGTAAAGGGAAATCGTGTCTTACTAATCTATTAGAGTTCTTTGAAAGGGTCAACAAACATGTGGACAAGGGGGATCCGGTGGACATAGTGTACTTAGATTTCCAGAAACCCTTTGACAAGGTCCCTCACCAAAGGCTCTTACGTAAATTAAGCTGTCATGGGATAAAAGGAAAGGTCCTTTCATGGATTGAGAACTGGTTAAAGGACAGGGAACAAAGGGTAGGAATTAATGGTAAATTCTCAGAATGGAGAGGGGTAACTAGTGGTGTTCCCCAAGGGTCAGTCCTAGGACCAATCCTATTCAATTTATTCATAAATGATCTGGAGAAAGGGGTAAACAGTGAGGTGGCAAAGTTTGCAGATGATACTAAACTACTCAAGATAGTTAAGACCAAAGCAGATTGTGAAGAACTTCAAAAAGATCTCACAAAACTAAGTGATTGGGCAACAAAATGGCAAATGAAATTTAATGTGGATCAATGTAAAGTAATGCACATTGGAAAAAATAACCCCAACTATACATACAACATGATGGGGGCTAATTTAGCTACAACGAGTCAGGAAAAAGATCTTGGCGTCATTGTGGATAGTTCTCTGAAGATGTCCACGCAGTGTGCAGAGGCGGTCAAAAAAGCAAACAGGATGTTAGGAATCATTAAAAAGGGGATAGAGAATAAGACTGAGAATATATTATTGCCCTTATATAAATCCATGGTACGCCCACATCTCGAATACTGTGTACAGATGTGGTCTCCTCACCTCAAAAAAGATATTCTAGCACTAGAAAAGGTTCAGAAAAGAGCAACTAAAATGATTAGGGGTTTAGAGAGGGTCCCATATGAGGAAAGATTGAAGAGGCTAGGACTCTTCAGCTTGGAAAAGAGAAGACTAAGGGGGGACATGATAGAGGTGTATAAAATCATGAGTGATGTGGAGAAAGTGGATAAGGAAAAGTTATTTACTTATTCCCATAATACAAGAACTAGAGGTCACCAAATGAAATTAATAGGCAGCAGGTTTAAAACAAATAAAAGGAAGTTCTTCTTCACGCAGCGCACAGTCAACTTGTGGAACTCCTTACCTGAGGAGGTTGTGAAGGCTAGGACTATAACAATGTTTAAAAGGGGACTGGATAAATTCATGGTGGCTAAGTCCATAAATGGCTATTAGCCAGAATGGGTAAGAATGGTGTCCCTAGCCTCTGTTCGTCAGAGGATGGAAATGGATGGCAGGAGAGAGATCACTTGATCATTGCCTGTTAGGTTCACTCCCTCAGGGGCACCTGGCATTGGCCACTGTCGGTAGACAGATACTGGGCTAGATGGGCCCTTGGTCTGACCCGGTACGGACGTTCTTATGTTCTCTTCTCCCTATGTGTCGAGTCCCAGAGCTGCTGCTGTCATTAATGCACACAGGCTTTCACTCCCGTTAGTGCTGGCAAGACCCAATCCAGTGACAGGACTGAGCCCTTAGTTTCCTATCATATGGGACAGTCTCAGCTGAGGGGAAGGTGAGATGGGGAGGGGGTACAAAGGGGAAAGTTGTTGTACCCATGTTGGTCCCAGGACAGCAAAGAGGTATTTTTAATTGGTTCTAAAAAAAATTACCTCCCCCACCTTGTCTCTCCAAGAGATCTGAAAGTGGCAGGAGGAGACAAACAGGAAGACAGAGCTCAGGACTCTAAACCAAACATTTCAAACCCCTGGAAGAAACTACATTTCCCTTCTGCCCCTGGGTATGTTTGTATCCTCTATGAGGGACCACCCCATTCCCCTCACAGCAGCAACGGGAGACTGCAGCCAGCCCCAGATGGTCTTTCCCAATCCTGGGATGTTTGTTGTCACAAAGATTGTGTGTGGTGGGTGCACGGGCTGGGTACAGCTGGACTGATCTGCAGATTGGAAAGTCAGGGTAACTCTAGCACAGCTTGGGGGCTGTGGGCAGGGGGAGCAGTTCTGGAGCTGGGCCTCTGTCCTCTCCAGGTCCCATGGCAGATGGCTCTGGCAGCATCAAGTGGGTCCATCACTGCAGGGGAAGGTTGGGGTAGGGTCTGAGATCAGGGTGAGAATTGGAGGGGGGTCTATGCTCAAGAATGGGGGATGGAATTCACCTCCCCACCCCTCTGCAGAGCTCAGCAACTAGGGCTTTATCCAGTGAAGTGAAATTCCCTCTGGGTGACTTTGAGTCAGCCACTGAAAGATGCTTGTGCCTTCGGTTCCACACTGGCCACAGGAGTCGACTAGTTCTCCCTCCCCAGACTGCCGGGGGCAGCCAGGGATAATTAGTGGGTTATGGGAATTAGAAGATGAAAATTCACTGAGAACAATGATATTTGTGTGTTTATTATTAAATCCCCAGACACCCATCAAACCCCGCCCTCCTTCCGATGAGCTATAAATATCTAAGGGACTCAGCTACTGATCCTGCAGTCAGTTCCTGCCCTTCCCCACTTTCTAAAGCAGCACTTTTAAGAACAGGGCAGGGAATCATGTAAATACTTTGAACCAAATTCCAGAAGCTGCTGAGCATGGAGAAGTTAAAATGCAACCAATGTTCCGTCTCTCCAAGGACCTGGCCCCTAGTGCAAAATAAGACACTCCCCAGAAATCTGAAATGGCCACTTCATAACTGATAATCTTATTAATCTGTTCACTTCTGGGAATTACCACTAAGAGAAACAACCCAGTGACGTTGATATCCTGAGGAAAAGATCTCATGTGTGTTTAGATCATACCAATTTGTAATCTGGAACAATATACACTAAAATGCCTAATTCGTAGCCCTACGGCAATTGCCTGGTGTCACTACAGGGCAGAATTAAGGTTGGTGCCTTAGTTGTGAATTTCCATCCCCTAGCATATTGCAATTGCTGTTAAGTGGGTTTGACAAAATTCATTGTGTCTATTTCTTTCTTTTAATTTCAATAGATAGCGATATTTATTTTTAAGCCCTTTATTCAATGTTTACAATTTCAATGTTCAGAGCTGTGGGAAGTTATGGGGGTCATCAGACAACAATTATTTAATAACAGTAACTGTTGAGATTCCAAAAGCCAAATCATATAACTGTTCAAAGAGAAATTGTCAATGTCACACCCAAAATACACAGTGTAAATATCCTTAAATCAAACTCCACTTTCTCCAGAAGCATTTCTGTATATTACCTATATCAATATTTTTTCATCTGTGTGTGTGTATAGTGAAATTAACATTTACTGCAATTTATTCATAACAATCCAATCCTTTCAAGCATAATTTTAAGTAATGAAGTACTTGAAGTCTTTCACTTCCTAGACTGGAATGTTTCACTTCAGGAGAATTACACCCTCCCTGTGATGTATTTCACTCTCAGTACTGTAACCCCCTCGTGATGTAGCTCCTGTCTGGGAGCTCTGCTGAAGCCAGTGGCATTATGATCAGGTGACACACTGACATGAGCAGAGACACACGGGGGAGGGTGGAGGATGAGGTAACATGGAGGCTACCAGAGTTGAACGTGGCCGTAAGAGCAAACGCTCTCTCAGCCTCTCCTCTCTCCCACCTCCCAGAGTCAGTAATTCTGAGAAATCGTTCCCTGAAATCTAAATAGCCCCAGTATGAGAGACAGTGATTAATGCAGGTACCTTAGGGGCTGCAGTGCCAACCCCCTGCCTGAATGAGGAGGGTGAAGAATTGCAGTAGAAATGGGTTAGGCTGGGAGAGGGCACAGCTGATGTGGGACTGGGAGCTGAGTTGACCAAGAGGCCAGGACTCATGGGGGGTTTGGGAGAAGAAGTCAACAGGACGGGGTAGAGGCATTTCAGTGTATTTTCCCCATTAACCATTCTGCCATGTATTTAATTTAGAAACTTTTCATTCCCATCTAAACACCTTGGAGCTAAGCTGGGTTGATGCATTTCCACTTACAGTGCTACAGTTGTAATTAGGTGCTTAATCAGATGCTCATGCAGCACAAAGCAGTCAATAATGGGTGTGCTTTCATTCATTAACTTGACTGTGTGCTGTGCATCGCTTTGAAAAAAAGATGCTGTGAGGGAGTGTCAAAATTGTAGGCATTAAGAAATGGTAAGTAGTTGTCAGTTTATTTCTCATGCGTTTCTCTCCTAATTTTAATGTCAGTTTTGAATCAGTATTAATACCATGTTGTTTTAACAGCAGTAGGGTCCATTTGTATAATTGTTTGCAAGATTTCATTGGATATTGTGACCCAGCCGTCTTCACCTTTTATTTTCAGATTCCTAAATACACCCCAGCGCACCTCTCCTGACAGACTGCAGGCCCTGGCCGGTGACATGTTCCTTAGAGAGCAAACACCTGACGAGCCCTTTCGCCCTCAAACGCGCATTTGGCTCTTTGACGTTGCTTTATCCGCCCCACCAGAAAACGCTACAGGGAACCCGGTCATTACAGCCGACCGTCACTAGGTACTGTTCTACCAGCTCTGGGCCAACATTCAAATGGTTCTGTTTGTTTATCTTTCATTCAGCTTCGCAATTCTTAGATCCCATTTAAAAACTGGAAGTGAAATAACTGAAGCAAGTTAAGATAAGAGCGGCACCTGGCATAGGAGGGGGTAAAACAATAACTGGAAAGACCTGACTATGCAAAAAGGAACATCGCAAACTATCAGAGCCCCAGACCCCCGCCCAACTGAACCCACCCCAGCCAGGCATATCAAGCTGGGTCCCTGAAAAATCGCCCAGCCCGTCTGGCAGTGAACGCTGCGTGTTCCAGGCAGAGCTACGGTGTGTGCGTCTGCTCTGCTGACATGCTGCTTTGGTACGGAACGAGCCACGGCCACAGGGAGCAGAGACATGGACTCCTACAAAACACAATCCCACATACACCTCCACTGCCGCATCCCCCTGCCTCCCCACTGTCTGCCATCCCCTCCCCCACCTCCACATGGCCATTCTCAGCCTACTGCTAACACTTCCTCCCAGCCTTCAGCACTATAAATAAATAAAACATGGTGTTACAAAAGGTAGATCGTGCCACAGAAACCTGATCTGGATGTCAGTAAGGCTTTTGATATAGTCCCACATGGGAAACTATTCGTTAAATTGGAGACGATGGGGATTAATATGAGAACCGAAAGGTCAATAAAGAATTAGTTAAAGGGGAGTCTACAAGGGGGTCATATTGAACGGTGAGTTGTCTGGCTGGAGGGAGTTACTAGTGCAGTTCCTCAGATCAGTCTTGGGACCAATCTTACTCAACACTTTTATTAGTGATCTTGGCACAATAAGTGGGAGTGGGACACAGAACCGGGAGGGATTGCCAATATGGAGGAGGACAGGAAAATCATACAAGAAAATCTGCATGTCCTTGAAAGCTGGAGTTATAGAAATGGGATGAAAATCAATAGTGCACAAATTCAACTTGTTAGTCCCCAAGTGCATAATTTTGCAATAAGCTGGGGATTTGTCAATTGGAAGTGACAGAGGAGGAGACTGCTTGATCACAGGATAATTATGAGCTGCCAATGTGATGCAGCTGTGAAATAGGTTAATGCAGTCCTAGGATACATCAGGTGAGGTATTTCCAGCAGACACATAGAATCATAGATTATTAGGGTTCGAAGGGACCTCAGTAGATCATCTAGTCCAATCCCCCGACAGATTTTTGCCCCAGATCCCTAAATGGCCCCCTCAAGGATTGAACTCACAACCCTGGCTTTACCAGGCCAATGCTCAAACCACTGAGCTATACATGAAAAGGTTAGTACTGTTATACAAGGCACCGATGAGACCTCATCTGAAATACACCTCTACCTTCTGCCCTTAAAGTCTGAGAGTCTATAAGCTGTGCTTTGTGTTGCACAGACACTGATGGAGATCAGGGCCCCATCGTGCAGCACATGGCAGAGAACCTGACTGAGATCAGCAGCCCCATTGTGCTGGGCACTGCACAGACAGAGAGGGACAGTCCTTGCTCCAAAGAGATCACAATCCAAGTAGACAATGGGTCGGAGGCAAACAGAGAGGGGCTGTGACTTCCCCCAGGTCACCAAGCAGGTCAGGGACGGAGCCAGGAACAGACCCCGGTAACTCCAGAGCCCCGTCACCCGCAGCTTGGAAAGGTCCCCAGACCCCACTGTATTAGGCTGCAGGAAGAGGTGGTTTGTCCATGGATGCACAGGCTGTCTTGGCAGGGCAGCTCAGCGGCAGTCCCTGCACACAGCTGGGCGTGTGGGTCATGGGTCAGGAGAAGTCAGTATCCAGCCCTGTGGGGCTGTGCTCCTGGCTCATACCTCCAGCACTCACTGCTGCCCCTCCCTTCCCAGCTGCACTGTTCAGCCAGCCCCAGGCCTCAGAAGGTCACTGCCCCCCCTCCCCTATCCCCTGCAAGCCTTCAAACAGGGACATGGTGCACCAGTGCCAATCAGAGTGCACTAGTGTAAATTCTGTCTGTACTAAAGGTTTGCACTAGTGCCTAAAACACCAGGGTGGCAGAGACCTTCAGTGCCCAAAACAGCAGTACGGTGGCACTAGAACTGGGATCTAGTTCGAGCTCGGTCACAGACAGCCTGGGTGACCTTGGACACGTCAATGTTTCTCCTCCCAACTTTAGTCTCTTTACCCAGCTGCCCACTCACTGGGGTCTCCTCTCTCTGCAGAGCTGCTCACCACTACAATCTGTGTGGGTGTCCCCAGAGCTGAGGCAGTTCAGCTCGGGAATAGTCTTACGAGGGGGGCTGGGGAGTCTCTTTCCCTGGAAGTTTTTAAGAACAGGTAGGACAAAGCTCTGTCAGAGATAATCTACAGATACTTGGTCCTGCCTCGGCAGAGAGAGCTGGACTTGATGACATCTTGAGGTCCTATCTAGCCCTACATGTCTAGGATGCCATGCGATATATAAGTATAAAACAACATACAGAGAAAAACCAAATGAAAACATGGTGTCAGGCCATTCAAAAAACAACAACAACAAAAAACTACACTGCACAGCATAAAATGACACAATACTAAGGAGAAGAAAGCAACACAATGCAAACTAACACACCTTAGAACAAAAGCACACAATGGAAAATAGCTCAACTCAATCCAACACAGCACAGGCACCAAACAAGCTGAGGCAAAACAATGCACCATAAAACTGCTACACAACATGGTGCCATCACAGTTCCAAATGGCCCCACGCAAAACAGCTCAGCGTAGAACAGGACACAGCACAAAAGAGAATTATTTCAGTGTAGGCCTGGAAGGGATCTTGAGAGGGCGTCTACTCCAGCCCCCTGTGCTGAGGCAGGACCAAGTATCCCTAGACATTCCCAGACTGGTGTATCTCTAACCTGGTCTTAAAAACCTCCAGTGAAGGAAATTCCACAGCCTCCCTTGGAAGCCAATGCACGGCAAACAGAGACCAAAACAACGCTGCACACACACACGCTGCTTTTGGGGTTAAGGGGAGAGGCAAGAATTCAAACAATCTGGGTTCAGTTCCCAGTTTTGCCCCAAATTCTCCATGCTAACTTGAGCAAATTACTTCAGCTCTCTAAGCTTCAGTTTCCCCATCTGTAAAATGGAGAGTCGCCTCCCACCATTGGCCTATTTAGCCTTTGAGCTTTTTGTGGCAAGGCCTCTCTGTCCCTGTGGGCATGTCCACACTGCAGTCAGAGACCGGCGGCTGGCCCGTGCCCGCTGACTTGGGCTCACACGGCTCAGGCTGTGGGGCTGTTTAATTGTGGTGTCCATGTTCCGGCTGGGGCTGCAGCCCAAGGTCTGGCACCCTCCCACCTCGCAGGGTCCTACAGCCTGGCCCCAGCCCGAGCCCAGACACCTACACTGCAATTAAACAGCCCCTTCGCCTGAGCCCTGTGAGCCTGAGTCACCTGGCCTGGGCCAGCTGGGGGGTTTTAGTGGCAGGGTAGAGATACCCTTGGTCTCTGTTCAGCACCTGTCACAATGGGGACCCTGATCTTGGTCAGTGTCTGTGCAGAGCCCTGCAGAACAGGGGCCTGATCTCAGTCGGGGGCTCTGCAACTCCCGGCATTAAAGGATCCCTGATTTTGTTTAGGGCCCCTGCAGCATCTGGCAAACTGTGGGACCAGGATCCCTGTCAGGGTCTGTGCAGTGCCCAGTACAGTGGTGCGACGTGATCTGGGTCGGGGTCAGTGCAGTGCCAGACCCAACGGGGACACAGATCTCAGTCGAGGTCTCTGAAGTGCCCAGCACCATGGAGGTAGCGGTTTGGGTCGCAGTCGTTCGCTGCCTGCGACAAGGGGGGCCGTGATCTCGGTCCAGCTCTCAGTTTTACCTGGCACAACAGTGGGGTCTGATCTCACCTGGGGTCTCTTCAGCGCCTGGCAGAACAGGGCCCAGATCTCAGTTGGGGTCTCTGCAGCAGCTGTCAGAACAGGCCCACGCTCAGTACTATAAGAGCCCTGATCTCAGTCACACACCTGGGGAGAAAAGTGGGAAGATTCTCAAGAATTCGATATCAGTATTTCAGAACTGAGGAGAAAATGGGGCACAAACTAAATATTTGCTAATGTGAGAGAGAAGCACCAACATCTGGGGAGATTTTATGTCACCATTTAACAGTTCAAGAGAAAAGATGGGGAATTATACAGGGATATTCAATCAACAACAGACTGGGACAGATTCTTCTTGCCCCACACTCACATGGCCGGCAGGGATCCCTGGGTGATGTCTTTTCACAGGGGAAAGGAGGGGGCTGGAGTCACAAAGTCACTATCAGTGGGGAGGGGCTGGCAGTGGGGTCTGGGAATGTGACTAGCAGGCGGGGGGGGGGGGGCTGCTGGGTTGGGCAGGGTGGGGGAGGGGAAATAGCTGGGACTGGGAAACCTGGGGCTGGGCCGTCTCCATGGGGGACACTTGCTCCTCCCTCCCCTTCCTGGCCCTTCCCAGGCCCCGTTGCCAGCAGAGAGTGACCCCCCCAGCCCAGCCCAGAGGTGTCCCTGTCTCAGGGCCCCCCCAGCCTCTGCCCATTCACCCTCTGCCCAGCTCAGGAATCACTGGGGGGAACCATTTCCCACCCGCACAAGGACAAATCCCTGCAGGTGGAAATGGGGGAAACCCCCCAAACCTGAGACCTGAACTGGCCATTGGCGAAGGGGAGAGAAAATGGGGCACAATCGGGGGGGGGGGACAGGGAACTTCTCAGGGGTTGGGGGAGGGGGGGTCACCCTGGGCGCTGCTCGTGGCTCTCTAGGGAGAAAGGGGGTCCCCACGGGAGGGGGCAGCGGTAAATCCGAGGGGATCTCAGCCCCCCCCTTTCTCTCCCCGCTCCTCGGGGGTCACCTGCTCCCTCCCCGGCCATGTCCGGGCTGCACAGACATTTCCCGCCTGCCCCTCCCCCCCAGCCCCGTCTCCCCCCCCCAGGCCCACACAGGGACCCCAGTGGGGCCGGGCCCCTCCCCCCGGCACCCCCCGTGGAGCCCCAGGGCAGAGCCTGGCTGGGCCTGGGGGGCGCTGGGCTCCTGTGGGGGCAGCAGTTCCGAGCCCCCCGTGGGCGCTGCCCCCCCAGGGAGCAGATCCCGGCGCTGCGAGATGCCGGTTCCCCCCCCCCGGCCACTGGGGCAGAGTCACCGCCCGGCCCCGCCCCCAGGGCTCGCTCCGGGACCTGGAGGCTGCAGCTCCGCAGCGGGGCGGGCGGAGCCCGGGGCGGCCCCAGGGCGGCTCCAGTGGGGCAGGGCCCGGGCTGGGCACAGGGGGGTTAATGAAGGGCTCTCCCGCCGCGATCTGCGCATGCCCAGAGCTCCAACGGCACCAACCCTTCTCCGGCCCGGGAGAGGCTCCAACGGCCCCGCACGAGCCAGGCAGAGCCGCAGCGGCCCGCGCGCGTTTGCAACTGGGCTCGGTCTCTCCCCCCAACTCCCCCGGAGTCCAGGGAGAGTCAGGAACTACATCTCCCAGCCTGCCCCGGGGCCGCTTCCGCCCTCTCCAGCCCACGTAAAGGAGGTCCCCCGGGCCAGCCTAATCCTCCCACCACCGCTCATCCTTTCCCCCAGCCCCGCCCCCTCTCCCAGCCGGTGCCTCTCAGACCCCCCCCCGCCTTTTCCCGGCGAGCAGCAGAGCTGGGGGGGGGAGGGCTTGTGACCCCCAGGTAATAACCGCACCCCGCCCAACCCCCAGCCCTGACCCCGCCCCCGGCAGGAGCGAGTCCGCCCCATGCGTGTCCCCGGCCCTGCCCGCCCCGCGCTGCCCCCGGCCCCACCACGCTGCCCCGCGGGCTGCAGGAGCCCCCGTGCTGCGCTTCCGGGCGGGGGCCAGGCCGTGGGGGGCGGGAAGGGGCGGCTCCTCCCCAGGCCTGGCCCCGCCCCCGGGCCCCACGCAGGGGGTGGGACACGTGGGGACCCGCCTCAGCCCAGAGGGGGCAGGAGAGGGGCCGGGGCTCCCCAGGAGAAAAGCGAGGGCAGGCGCTAGTGTAGCAGCTTCCCCCCCCCCCCCCCAGCCCCTGCAGCCCGCCCTGGCGAACGCTGCAGCCCGGGGGGCGGGGGTTGCGGGGCACAGAGAGGGTCTGGAGCAGCTGGGAGCGGGGGTGGGGGAAGGATAGAAGGGCACAGGAAGGCATTAACCCCTCTGTGCCTGGCCGGGGGGGGGTGGGGGCTTCTCCGGCTGCAGTGGCACCAGCTCAGGTAGGGGTAATTGGATGGTTGCTGGTGGGTTCCTGCTGGTGGGGGAGGGGCAGGAAATACTGAAGAGATGGCAACTTCTGAGGAGTTAGGGCTGGAGGGGGGCAGGGAATAGCCTGGGTGAGGAAGGGGAGTGGGACAGAGTGTGACAAACCTGCTGGGACTTGTTTAACGTGGGCCTAGATCCTCAGAACAAACACTTGGGTGTTGGGGGAGAAAATTCCCTAATTTGTGAAACAGGAAATAGAGAAACCAACCCCCTGGGCAGGGCTAGGAAAACTGACCAGACTTCCAGTGCTGAATCCAGGGGCTGGTGTGACATGGAAAGGGGGCACCCAGCAGGGAGGTGTAGGGAAGATGTCCCAGCCCCTCACATCCAGCTGCTGGCAGTGGGGAGGGTGTTGGGTTCCCCACCATGGGGTTGTATCAGCCTCTGGCTAGTAGGTGTGTGATGGATCTGCTGGGAGAGACAAGGGGTCCCTCTTTGTTCTCTCACCGTGATGCCCCCTAGCTGCTCTCAGGACTGGGGGCACAAATTTTCTAAACTGAACCAAAAGTTCCTGCAGTTTTCAAAAGAGGAGAAAAGCAAAATCTGTGATTTCACACTCACAGTGACAAGTGGATAGAAAGTTATCACAGTGACAGGGCCGGTGACTGGGGAATGCCCGGCAGTGCTTGGAGCCAGGACTCTGACACGAGTTGATCAGAGAGAAGGATCATGGTTAGTAGAAGTTCCCACAGCCAGGGGCCCAACAGCTATTCCCTGGGACGCAGCCCCCAGAGTCCCCAGCCAGGGACCCCAGATACCCCTCAAAGCCCCACCGGCCAGGGAATCCCCACCAGACCATGACTGTCAGGTTGGGAATCCCAGAGGGTTCCCCCCACCAAGAGCCCCCAGCAGCCAGAGACTTGCCTACTGGGAACTCAGTTCCTCACTGCCTGCCTAGGACCTGCCCCGCACACCACCACCAGCAGGATCTGCCCTGCCATTTGTCTGGGACCCCCTCCTCCACCCAGCGGGACCCCCTGATGCTTTTCAGTGGGACCCCTCACTCTGCTTCCCTGGCAACCCCTGACCTAGTGCCAGGGATCCCCTCCCCCAGCTCTGTGCACTGGGCAGGGCAGCGATCCCAGGAGCCAGCTGGGGAAGCCCAGCCGGAGCCCCTGGCACAGCACCAGGCTCCCTCTAACCCCCTGTCCCGCCTCCCCAAGAGACGCCCACCCCGGCTGTTCTGCAGCCACCAGGCCCCCAGCGATACCCCCTCCAGGACCCACAGCCTCAGGGCTGGGCACATCACAACCACCCCCTGAAACCCCAAATCTCCAGAACCCACCAACCTCACTAGGGTACCCCCTGCCCAGCCACCCAGAGGCCTCCCCCACCACAATCCCCCTTCAGCTGCTATCTCCCCACACAGCCCCACCCCCACCCCCCAGCAACACTGTTACCTCACAGAGCCTGAGAAGTGGATAGAAAGTGACCACCGCCCCCTGCTGGCCAGTCGCACAGGCAGAGGGAGCCCTGGGGGATGTCTCTTGAACAGGAGTATGGAAGGCCTGGAGGGCAAGAAAGGTAAGAAATGTCCATGCCTGTCACTAGCAAATAATGGCCACCCTGGATCCACCCCAGAAGTGGCTGCATCTTAGCACTGCGGGAAGCAACCCCTCACAGAGGCCATTTGCTGTGGGGTTTGGGATACTTCTCAACTTACACTGCACTCAGAGTGACCTCCTCATCCTGTGCCAGCTGGAGAAAAGAAAAGGGTCCAGCCAACTCTCCCGTTACCAGCTGGGAACCACTGAGCCCCAAACAGGGGGAGGCCTCTGGCTTTGATGTGTATTAAAGATGTGGCTGGTCTCTTTCATCGGCAAACATTTTAACAGAGATAAAGGGGGGAAGAAATGGCTCTCTAAGGAGAGGGGAAAGATCAACACTGGGAAATTTAACCCCCTGCAACCTCCAGGATGGACAGTGATTCAGGGCAACAGGTTTCCTCCAAGAAAGGAGAAGTTGCTGGGATTGAGAAACATGGGGAACAGCCCCAAACATGAAAGGATTTTTAATTGATATTTGATAATAACGTAGAAGTGAAAGAGAGAGACTGGAAACCTGAGAGATGTTGGCTCTATTTTTGCAAATAATAGAGAGGAAAGTGGAAAATCAAAGGGATTTTATATCAGTTTATATCTGATATGCAGTAAAATGTCAGCGTTTCACATCAGTATTTGTTAAATGAAGAGAGAGGAAATGGGCAACATTTGCAAACATTTTATATCCAGGTTCAAGAATCTGAGAAAAGGGGTAAATCTGAGATTTTCTTGGTATTGTATAATTAGAGAGAAAGGGGGGAAATCTCAGGGCATATTCAATTAGAAACAAATAACTAGAGAGAAGTGGAGCAAATGTTTAGGGTATTTTATATCAACCTTTGAGATGTGCAGAGAAAACGTGTCACGACCTGCAACTGGAGGTGGAGAATCGGAATCCTGGAGAGACCAGGGGGAAATGGGGGAGGCGGGAGAGCGGCTCGTTGGCGGGGAAAGGGGCGAATCCTTTTAACCAATTAATCCAATTAACCCCCCTCCCCCCTTCGCCCGCCCGCTCCCCCCGCGTCCCACTGACCTTCCCCCCCCCAGCTCCAGCTTCCCCCCCCCCGACCGACACCCCCCTCCCCCCAGGGACCCCCCGCCGGGCCCCCCCCCATCCCAGCTGGGGGGGGGGCGGATCCTGCTGCGGCTCCGCTGGGGCCGAGGCGGCTCCGAGGCTTCTCCCGGGTTCCCCGGGGCAGAGTCACGTGCCCGCCCCCGGGGTTTCTCACTCACCGGGGCTGGGGCGGGCAGAGAGGCTCCAACGGCCCCGCGCGAGCCAGGCAGAGCCGCAGGGGCCCGCGCGCGTTTACAGCTCCGCTTGTTCTCTCTCCCCAACGTCACTTCCGGTCCAGGGACAGTCAGGAACTACATCTCCCAGCCTGCCCCGGGGCCGCTTCCGCCCTCTCCTCAGCCCCGGTAACGGAGGGTTTCAGCAGGTAAAATCGCGCATGCTCCGAGCTAGGGGCGGGAGAACAAAGCTGCTGCTGCCGCCTCCGCGTGAGCCGGGCCCGGGCTGAGCCGCTGCTGCTCCCCGGGGGGGTCTGTGCGGGGGGGCCCGGCCGGGGGGGTGTTTCTCCAGCTGGGCCCCGCCCCCTGGGCAGCCCCGGGCTCTGCCCGCCCCAGCCCCGCCCGGAGCCCCCGGGGAGTGAGAGACCCCGGGGGGGGGCGCTGGGGGGGCGGGCACGTGACTCTGCCCCGGGAGAAGCCTCGGAGCCGCCTCGGCGGGGAGGACATGGGGAGAGATGGGGGGTGTCGGGCGAGTGTCGGGGGGGGAAGGTCGGTGGGATGGGGGGGGTTGAACTGTCTCTGAGCAGCCAGGAAATTCCCCGGGCGGGCGAAGGGGGGAGGGGGGTGAATTGGATCCTGTCCCTGTTGGTGCCACTCGCCTCTCGCCCCCGATACAAATTCTCTCCAGTTCTGCCCCTTTTCTCGCTCAGTGTCTCACCCGGGCTGTAAAATCCGGGGAGATTCGCCCCTTTCCCCTCCAACGAGCCGCTCTCCCGCCTCCCCCATTTCCCCCTGGTCTCTCCAGGAGTCTGATTCTCCACCTCCAGTTGCAGGTCGTGACACGTTTTCTCTGCACATCTCAAAGGTTGATATAAAATACCCTAAACGTTTGCCCCACTTCTCTCTAGTTGTTTGTTTGTAATTGAACATGCCCTGAGATTCCCCCCTCTCTCTAATTATAAAATAACAAGAAAATCTCAGATTTGCCCCTTTTCTCAGCTTCTTGAACATAGATATAAAATGTTTGCAAATGTTGCCCATTTCCTCTCTATTCATTTAACAAATACTGATGTGAAACACTGACATTTTACTGCATATCAGATATAAACTGATATAAAATCCCTTTGATTTTCCACTTTCCTCTCTATTATTTGCAAAAATAGAGCCAACATCACTCAGATTTCCCCCCTTTCTCTTTCACTTCTACGTTATTATCAAATATCAATTAAAATTCCTTCATGTTTGGGGCTGTTCCCCATGTCTCTCAATCCCAGCAACTTCTCCTTTCTTAGAGGAAACCTGTTGCCCTGAATCATTCTCCATCCTGGAGGTTGCAGGGGGTTAAATTTCCCAGTGTTGATCTTTCCCCTCTCCTTTGAGAGCCATTTCTTTCCCCCCTTTACCTCTGTTAAAATGTTTGCCGAAGAAAGAGACCAGCCACATCTTTAATACACATCAAAGCTCGAGGCCTCCCCCTCTTTCGGGATCAGTGGTCCCCAGCTGGTAACGGGAGAGTTGGCTGGACCCTTTTTTTTTCTCCAGCTGGCACGGGATGAGGAGGTCTCTGTGAGTGCAGTGTGGGTCCAGAAGTATCCCAAACCCCATGGCAAATGGCCTCTGTGAGGGGTTGCTTCCCGCAGTGCTAAGATGCAGCCACCTCTGGGGTGGATCCATGGTGGCCATTATTTCCTTGTGACAGGGCATGGAAATTTCTTATCTATTTTGTCCCTCCAGGCCTTCCATTCTCCTGTTCAAGAGACATCCCCCAGGGCTCCCTCTGCCTGTGTGACTGGCCAGCAGGGGGCGGTGGTCACTTTCTATCCACTTCTCAGGCACTGTGAGGTAACAGTGTTGCTGGGTGGGGGTGGGGCTGTGTGGGGAGATTGCAGCTGAAGGGGGATTGTGGTGGGGGAGGCCTCTGGGTGGCTGGGCAGGGGGTACCCTAGTGAGGTTGGTGGGTTCTGGAGATTTGGGGTTTCAGGGGGTGGGTGTGATGTGCCCAGCCCTGAGGCTGTGGGTCCTGGAGGTGGGTATCGCTGGGGGCCTGGTGGCTGCAGAACAGCCGGGGTGGGCGTCTCTTGGGGAGGCGGGACAGGGGGTTAGAGGGAGCCTGGTGCTGTGCCAGGGGCTCTGTCTGGGCTTCCCCCACAGACTCCTGGGATCGCTGCCCTGCCCAGTGTACAGAGTGTGTGTGGGAGAATCCCCGGCGCTAGGCCAGGGGGTGCCCCTGTAAAGCACCAGGGGATCCCGCAGGGGGGAGGAGGGGGTGCCAGGCAAAGGGCAGGGCAGATCCTGCTGGAGGGCGGGGGGGGGTGGATCCTAGGCAGGCAGTGAGGGACTGAGTTTCCAATGGGGGTCCCTTTTGGGGGGGTCTCTGGCTGTTGGGGTCTCTTGGTGAGGGGAACCCTTTGGGATTCCCAACCTGGCAGTGATGGTCTGGTGGGGGTTGTCTGGCCGGTGGGGCTCTGAGGGGTATCTGAGCTCCCTGGCCAGGGACTCTGGGGGCTGGGTCCCAGGGAATATCTGGGGGTGGGGGCTGGCTGGGTCTCTGGGGACTGCTCCTGACCTTGCTGCTTCTCTCTAATTAGCTTATGCCAGAATCCTGGCTCCAAGCACTGCCCGACATTCCCCGGCCAGGCCCAGTCACTGTGATAACTTTCTAGTCACCTGTGAGGTGAAATCACAGATTTTTGCTTTTCTCCCCTCTTGAAAACTTCAGGAACTTCCAGTTCCATTGTCCTAAATTGTCCAGTCCTTGTCCTAGATCTGCGGGGTGAGGGAGGTGGGAGGAGGGTCAGCACTTCCACACAATGGTCTCTTCCACAGCATTCTGGACTCAGTCTTTCTGAACTCTGGTTTCATTGAGACCATTGTTAATCCAGAGTCACTGTATGGAAAGACAAGGAGTGACTCCGGATGGACAGTGGGGCAAATGAGATCAGCAATTCTCCCTGTGAGGAGGGGCTCTCATTAGCTGCTCTCCCCAGAGAGCTAAAGGAAGGAAGCTGCTCAAACGCTCTGTCCCTCTCTGCTCAGGATACTGGGGTTCAGCTTCCTGGGTCAGACGCTGCAGCCTTCATTGTGATCTGGGAGACCAGGCTTAGCAGCTGCTGCTCCCCCAGCGGGGTTCTGTGCTGGGAAGTGACCTTAATTAAAGCTGCTTCTCTGCCCAGCCCAGGGGATGACTTTCTCTAGCTGGTCCTAGCCCCCTAGGGCAGCCCTGGGCCCTGTTAATACTAAATTCTGAGCCAGAGTCTCCAGGTAACTGAAGACCTCAGGCAAGAAAGTGACTCTGCCCAAACAGCCCCTCCTCATTTCTCCTCCCAGTAGCAATTGCCAGGAGAAAATCCAGCCCTGGGAGAGCAAAGCCCCCAGGAATGGGACTGTCCCAGCCAGAGGGGCAGGGAGAGAGGACAGGGGAAGGAGAGACTGAAAGGGGCAGTGGGAGAAATGAGGGGGGAGAGATTTCCAGCTCTCTAGTCCACGCAGACACATGTATTGCTGCATCCCTGGGCAGAACCACTTTCCAGTGAACAAAACAAGGATCAGACAGAGGAAAAGCCAGTTCCTGACTCCATGTTCCCTCTGCTGGGGTGTGGCTGCCGTGGGGTCAGTGTCCGAGGGAATCCCCCACAGTGACTCCTTTGGTTTCTAGCCTTGTGTTCAGAGACTTTCTTACAGGGTGAGGGGAGGGAGAAGGGAGGTTAAAAATGTCTCTGTGGGCTTAGCCTGGCAGCAGGGGCCAGGACTACATGGTAATAAACAGATTCAGCATTTCCCAGCATGGCAGAATCTAGGGTGTCTGTGTGCAGGGAAAGGGCCTGGGGGAATTCTGATGTGAAATTAACTAAAACTGGTTGTGAGACGCCCACAACTGCCCTTCTCCCCCAGACAGGCTGCAGAATGACGTCCATGTTTTGCTCCAGCTCATCCCAGCCTGGCGTGGGACAGGGAGGAGAAATGGCTGCAGTGGAGCCAACTCAGGTAGAGATTATCGGGGGGTTGCTGGTGGGTTCCTGCTGGAGGAGAGGGAGAGCAAATACACCGGAGATGGGAGGGTTTGCACAGTCTGGTTTGGAGGTTGGAGCGGGGCAGGAAATGCACAGAGTGGGGAAAGGGAGGAGGCCAGGGTGTGGCAAACCTGCTGAGAGTTATTTAATAACCCAGGAGGTTGGGAGGTGGAAATGCCCTAATTTGTGAAGAAAGAAAATAGCCCACCTACATGGAGCTAGTCAAACTGACCAGACTCCCAGGGCTGGAGCCTGAGCTCACTAACCAGCGGCTGCTGTGAGATATAAAGGGGGCACCCATGAGTCAGGCTTATTGGAGCTGCCTCTCCCTTCATATCCCGCTCCTCACAAGGAGGAGGCTATTGGGCTTCCTACCAGGGAGCTCTTCCTGGACCCTGCTAGGGGCTCCGTCTCCTGTATCAGTCGGTGGCTAGTAGGTGTGTGATGGATCTGCTGGGAGAGACAAGGGGCTCTCTCTTTGTCCTCTCACCCTGGTATTTGCTGGATACACTGATTGGGGTGGGGGTGGGACTCTGTTGACTGCAATCCACCCAGAGCTTCCATTTGATTGGCTCCTCTCTGCCACAAATAGTGGGGCTGTGAGTGGGGCAGCAGGTACTGAGTGTTGGACTCTTGCTCTTTCAGGGGCCGGTGACCTTCGAGGAGGTGGCTGTGCATTTCACCAGGGAAGTGTGGGCTCTGATGGATCCCACTCAGAAAGCCCTGTACTGGGATGTCATGCAGGAGAACTATGAGACTGTGACCTTGCTGGGTAAGGGTTCCTGTCCCCTCGGTTCTTGGAAGGGGAAATGAAGAGATAAGGTTCACGCCAGCCCCACAATGCCACCTCTACTCTGTCCTGTTGCAGCATCACCCCAATATGCCAGTGACACACACACACTACCAGAGACCCTCCCCTGCTGCAGAACACTTTGGGAACAGAGCACAGGAGCTGTATCACACAGTGTCAAATAGCTCCTGTTTGCTCAAGTGAAACTGGGGGTTAGGTCTGGCATAACTGTTCCATCCCCCTAATCATTTTTGTTGCCCTTTTCTGAACCTTTTCCAATTCCAATATATCTTTTTTTGAGATGGGGCAACAACATCTGCATGCAGTATTCAAGATGTGGGTGTATCAGGGATTTATTTGCTGTTTTTACAAATATGATATATGATATATTCTGTCGTATCTATCCCTTTCTTAATTATTTCCAATATTGTTTGCTTTTTTTCATTGCTGCTGCATATTGAGTGGATGTTTTCAGAGAACTATCCACAGTGACTCCAAGATCCATCTCTTGAGTGGAAACAGCTAATTTAGACCCCATCATTCTGTATGTATTCATGACACAGATGTTGAGGAAATAGAAGCAGATTTTTTATCGAATTTATCCTTTGTAGGTGCTAAAGATGTGTATAATTAAAGAAAAGCTGGGCATGTTTCAGGAAGCCATTCCTCATTAACACTGCTGAGATTTTAAGTGGTTTTGTAAAGGATTCTACTTCAGAGAACTGTAACTTTACCCTATCCAAGACCAAGGATTTGGAAAGAGCTGAGGTTGAAAGAGTCCACACCCAGTTCTTCGTTTCCACCCCAGTAAAGGAAGCAATGGTGACCCAAGGAAAATTGTTTGTACAACTCCACTTCCTAGTTCAGTGTCACTGATTACACTTCCAAAGTATGCCAGGGTTAGATTGAGAACAGTCATCCTTCACTGTTTGGATGCAAAGAGAGAGTGCTTCATAGGACAGTCCTTCCCTGTGATCCCAAACTGGCTGCCTGGTTGGGTAACAAGGACTTTCAGGCTGTAGAAATGATGGTAACCAATGAGGCAACAAATTTGTCAGGTTCCAATTTTAGACTGCCAGATACATGCATGTTGAGTCCTGATTCTATGGTTTTGTGTCTGACGCTGTGGCTACACAATTAAGCTGATGTTGGCACAGCTCCACCAGTGTAGCTGCGCTGCTCTAGCACTGCTATAACAGAGTCTAAGCCAATGGGAGAGATTTCTCCCATCGGACTTGATTAGTCCAGCCCCGCAAGCGGTAGTGGCTATGTTGGCAGGAGAAGCTCTCCCGCTCATCTAGCACTATCTACACAGGGGGTTAGGGCTGTGTAACTACGTTGCTCAGCTGTGTGGATTTTTCAAACCCCTAAGCAATATAGTTATCCCGATAAATGTCTTTAGTCTAAACCAGACCTTAGTTTTCTCTTGTGTTTTATGCATTTACATTACTTCTCTACCTCCTCCTACTTTGAAAGATTAAAAAGTGTGAAAAGAGAGGTATTTTTCTCCATGATGCAAACATTCCGACATAGAAGACCCCTTCTGCCAACACACATGGCAGAAGATCCTGAGATATATGCACTCACAGAAGTGGTTGGGACCTATGTTGGGACAAACCACAACAAGAACCAGGGTTCAGTTGTTGGCAATGGGGATTAAAAGAAAACTAACATATATGACAAGAATTTGTGATCTTTGAATATGTTATTGTTACCAATTAAAATGAAATGATAGGTGAAGTTATTGGTTAAAGAGTAAGAGACTGTGTGATAATCTGAATTATTTTGGAAAACTGAAAGTTGTCTTGTTTTTGTGTTTTGTTAGTCGTACAGGAAATGATGGCTAATCTTGAAAAGTTAATTAGATTTAATTTACCCTGGTACCTCAACTGTTGCTACAGCTCTACTACCCATCAATCCAAAGACTGAGAGAAATGGAGAGTTCCAATCATTGTCCTTTATAATATCTTATTGTTCCTCTCTGTTTTTTGTGCTGGCCTTTCTATACTATCACTTTCTGCATTTGTTTAGTGGTAACAGTTGGTTTCCATCACTCATGTACATTTGTTTAAATCTCTATCCATTGTTAAATAAATTTTTTGCTTGTTCGATAACTGTACTCAGGTGCTGTGTGAGATACAGTAGCAATGGTCCACAGTAAAACTAGTAACCTTGGGATACTTGGGGAAGAGAGGATCTGGGATTTCACTGAGTATCTGGTGATCCAAGCTGGACCCCAGAGCGGGACACATTGAAGGAACTCAGGGTTAGGGTGGCTGCTGTAGCTCAGAGGAGGGTGCTTGAGTTCCAGCAGGCTGGTGAGTTTGGTCACTAACATCCAAATGGAAAACTCCCTCTTCCTTGTGGCAGGTGGCAACAAGGAGACTCACAGCCCTCAGCACCCTGAGAAGGGTCATAATGTGTCTCTATGTTGATCCACCTGTCAAATTCACACAGGGAAAGCTCCCTATAGCATAAAACTCTGCCCTATGAAATCATGGAACATGTGCTTTTCGCTCTGTGGGTACGTCTAGACTACCCGCCATATCGGCGGGTAACGATCGATTTCTCGGGGATCGATATATCGCATCTCATCTAGATGTGATATATCGATCCCCGAAAGTGCTCCCGTTGACTCCAGAACTCCACCAGTGCGAACAGCGGTAGCGGAGTTGACAGAGGGAGCTGCAGATGTCAATCCCATGCCATGAGAGCGAGAGGTAAATCGATCTAAGATACTTCGACTTCAGCTACGCTATTCACGTAGCTGAAGTTGTGTATCTTAGATTGATCCCCCCCAGTGTAGACCAGCCTTGTGAAAGCATGTAAAGAATCCAAGTGCTGGAGGACAGGCTTTGGGTCCAGAGCGACCTAGACAAATTGGAGGATTTGGCCCAAAGAAATCTGAGGAGGTTCAACAAGGAGAAGTGCAGAGTCCTGCACTTAGGATGGAAGAATCCTATGCACTGCCACAGCCTGGGGACTGACGGAGTGAGGGGGGTTTGATAGCAGCCTTCAAGTACCTGAAAGAGCAGCAGTGTGGGCTTTCTCCTGGCCACTTTTGCTGGGCTGGGCAGGCATCCTGGAGGCCTTTCTAGAAGAGCATTGGGAACTGAGCTAGAAAAACCAATGTGAAAACCAGAACCTCAGGTTTAGACTCATTTATTTATAATATTAAATCTTCAATTCTAGTGTCACAATCAATACAATTGCTTCAGCCTGATAGTTGCCCAAAGGGAAACTTAACATCTCTCCAAGGGGAGTGGAGAGAAAACACTTTTCAGAGTCCAAGAGCGACAAGGCGGGTGAGGGTAAGAGCTTGCAGAGGACCAACCTCTGTTGGTGAAAGAGACAAGCTGTGGAGCTAACCCAGCACCCTTCTTCAGTTCTGTGTAGCCTGGAAGGTCGTCTCTTCCATAACCAGCAGTTAGAACATAAGAACAGCCACACTGAGTCAGACCAGTTCATCTAGCCCACTCTCCCGAAAGTGGCCAATGCCCGGCGCCCCAGAGGGCCCCTGGGACCAACATGGATACAACACCACCACAAACAAGGTTAAAAGTCAATGCACAGGGGAGAAGGATCTTGTGTTTCATTCCTTATGTCCTAGTCCCATCATGTGGCCATTTCCTTTTCTTCCTTTCTGTTAAAAGCTTTGGTGTTTTGCACAGAAACATTATTTCCCCAGGAGAGACCCAGGAGTTGGGGGCTGCATTCCTGTGCCAAACAGTCACTGGAAGGGGGCAGACAAAGGCCTTTAGGACGAGGCGTCCGTCACTGTCAAAAGATCATCTCCCTCCTGCAGGTCACTGGCAGCCTGAATTTGTTCCTTATCCTCCCAGAGTCTGAGGGCTGGAATCAGCACTACCCAGCCCCTCTGTATGTAGCAGGAACAAACACAAACCTGGTCTTTAAAACAAGCTGTTCCCTTCCTTCTCAGGGAAGATTTTTCTGTGATTGAAGTGGAGCTTCAGTTCCCCTCTCCTAGGGGTGGGGCAGGTGTGGGGTCAGCTCCCAGTAAGATCTGTTTTTACCTTTGCCCCGTTTCAGTCACTCTGGGATCCTAACTCTGCTCCCAGCTGTCAGGCAGCTTCCAGCCCAACCACCCTGCTCACTACTTCCATGGTCATGTGTCACCCCCTTTGCCAGCACACAGAGCCTGCAGGAAAGCTCCTCCTGCCAGATGCACTGGTGGTATAGTGGTGTGCGTAGGTGTCTTCCAAGCAATTCATCTGGGTTTGATTCCCAGCCAATGCAATAATGGCTTTTCTCTTTTGTTGTTTCCTCATCTGGAAGTGGCTTAATTTCAGTCACATTGTGTTACAATCACATTATCTGTAGAATGAGACAATAAATGGGTCAAAGTCCAGCAGGTCATACAAGATGGAGGCACACAAGGGGCTGGAATGTGTCATCTGAGAAAGAACACTTGGAAACCTGCATCTCCCATCCCCTGGCCTTGTGGGTTATGATTCCAGCTGCGTGAGCTGTTTGTATGATGTTCCGGCATGACAGGGAAATGAAATTTTGAGTCAGTTTTTGCTCCTGCAGATTACTTTGCTGTTACAATTATAATGACATAAACAAAAGGGAGGCAAAATAAACATAACCCCCAAATTGCAATACAGGTGGGGAAAGAGACGATCACGGTTAAGCCAAACACTTCAAAATAAAAATTAATATTAAAAAGGGGAGGGGGAAGAGATCAGGTATGTGGAGATCCCCTTGATATTTCAACGCACATTGTTAGAATCAAAGTTCAGACTTGACACTGGAAAACATGCAACTACCTGTCTCTGTGAACACCTGTGATGATCAAGACTGAGTTGGGACACCTGTTCTGCTTCAATCATTTATTGTCTCTCTGTTCTCTCCTTCTTCTCCCCCCAATTCCTCGTCTCCAATGTCTCTGCCTTTCTCCTGTTGCTCCCTCTCCCCTGCCCTTTCCAGGAACTCACAGTCTACAGCATTTAGGACAAGCCAGAGCTCCCATGTTGTGCACATGAGCCTGTGTCAGAGGACGTGTGACCCCCGGTCAGAACCCGTCACCAGATCAATATGACCCTTTATGGGGGACTTCTCTGCCTACTCTGCAATTTACATCTCCCCACCCCCCACCCCCCACAAACAGGGTGGGGTACAGCTCTGACTGAGAGGCCTCACAGGAGAAATTTCAGCCCAAAGACAAATTTGTGTGAAATGTTGAGAAATGAAGAGCCCCCCAAATCCCCAGAACTCTAGTGGCACCCCCATTGCACCAGCACAGGGAACCCAGTGAAATGAGGTTACAGAATACAAGGGGGGAGGCAGCAGGGAGAGAGGTGACAGGGAGTCTCTCTTTTTCCTTCTCTCTTCACTTTCTGTTCTTCTCTTTCCTTCTAGGAACTGCAGTCACAGCAGGGAGGGCTTTGTCTCATGGGAAGGGATCCGTGACTGTCATAGAGGCGGTGGAAGTGACGGATTCTGTGACTTCCCGCGACCTCCATGACTTCTAGGTGAAAGCTGGAGGCATGTAGGTAAGTATAGCGGTCAGCAGGTTTCCAGTATAGGGTGGTGTTTACGTGACCATCGCTTATTAGCACTGTAGTGTCCAGGATGTGGATCTCTTGTGTGGACTGGTCCAGGCTGAGGTTGATGGTGGGTTGGAAATTGTTGAAATCATGGTGGAATTCCTCAAGGGCTTCTTTTCCATGGGTCCAGATGCTGAAGATGTCAGCAGTGTAGCACAAGTCGAGTAGGGGCCTTAGGGGACGAGAGCTGAGGAAATGTTCGAAGTCAGCCATAAAAACGTTGGCATACCGTGGGGCCATGTGAGTACCCATAGCAGTGCTGCTGGCTTGAAGGTACACATTGTCCCCAAATGTGAAATAGTTATGGGTGAGGACAAAGTCACAAAGTTCAGCCTCCAGGTTTGCCGTGACATTATCGGGGATACTGTTCCTGACGGCTTGTAGTCCATCTTTGTGTGGACTGTTGGTGTAAGGGGCTTCTGCCTCCATAGTGGCCAGGATGGTGTTTCCTGGAAGATCATTGTAGTTTCCTCAGGAAGTCAGTGGCGTCTCGAAGATAGCTGGGAGTGCTGGTAGCATAGGGCCTGAGGAGGGCGTCTACATAGCCAAAGAATCCTGCTGTCAGGGTGCCAATGCCTGAGATGATGGGGCGTCCAGGATTTCCAGGTTTATGGATCTTGGGCAGCAGATACAATAACCCTGGTTGGGGTTCTAGACTGTCTTATTGCCAAGGGACGGAGAAACTCAGCCAGCAGCAGGGGGTGCAGAACATCGTCCTAGTGTGGGGGTGACAGCGCCTCCGGGATCCTGACATCCCAGCACTTTACACACCTTCCTAGAGCCTCCCAACCCCCCTCGGCTGTCGGGACTGCGACCCCAACCCTACTGACGAGAAACAGGCCTGGGGAGGGGAAGCTACTGGCTCAGGGTCACACCAAGTGTCAGAAGTATGGATGGAACCCAGCAGGCCTTCTTTCCAGGCCCCTTCGCTAACCACTGCTGCACACTCCCTCCCACAGCTGGCAATGAGAAGCAGGCCCTCATGGCCGCTCCCCCTGCCTTTGAGAGGGAGTGAGCTCCGCTGGAGTGACTGGGCCAGGGGATTAGGAGTCAGGACTCCTGAGTTCCATTGCTGGGTTTCCTATTGGTTCCACTGCTGGTTGTTTTCCTTTTCCTGGGGGACTCTGGGCAAGTTGCTCCCCTCTCTAGGGCTCTGTCCCCAGCAGGCAAATGGGGATTTCGTACCTTCCCGCTATTGGAAAGTGCTGGGAGAATCCCCCAGCCAAAGCTGCTCTGACAGCGCTAAGCAGCATCTGACCGTTCCAGGTCGGAGCGCACTGCCCAGGAGGAGGAGTGTCTGGCTCTGGGGTTTCACTTCAGCCCAGTCTAGAGAGAGGGGCCCAGCCATGGGGTTTGGCTCAAGAAGACCAAGTCTCCAATTTGTTAAGGACGTTTTGAATTCCAGTCCTGTGCTCCAAAGTGCTTGGTGTCAGTTGCAAGTTTTGGAAGCATGATGTCCACTCCATTTTCCAAATCATTCATGAAACTATTGAATAGTACCGGACCCCGGACTGATCCCTGCCGCACCCACTAGGTGCCCCCTCTCCGTTGGGCAGCCAACCATGGAGAAGGGCCCCTGGAGTCTGGGCTTTCAACCAGCTCTGCACCCACATGACACTGATTGCATCTAGACCGCATTTCCCTCGTTTGCTTGTGAGAATGTCCTGCGGGACTGTGCCAAAAGCCTTAGTAACCCCGAGATAGATCCCATCTACTGTTTACCCACCTCCACTAGGCCCGGAACCCTGCCAAAGAAGGAAAGAGGCTGGGTTTGGGATGATTTGTTCTTGACAAATCCATGCTCCCTCGTCCTAAGAACCAAATTATCCTGTACGTGCTGCTGACAAACTGAGTGTTTAAGAATGTATTGCAGTATCTCTCCAGCTATGGAAGTGAGGCTGGCTAGTCTGTAAGTCCCAGGGGTCTCTTTGTTCCCCTTTCAAAGATAGGTCCTGTCTTGTTCATGGATGGGAAGATGTTATTTTTCAGGGATCTCAGATGAGAACTGGGGCACAACACCTGGTTTGTTAAGGCCACAAAAATGGAGGCAGGAACCTCTTCTCTCCTGCTGGCAAAGAACCCCAGGTACCGAAAAGACAGAGACTCACATCCCTGAATGGGCTTTAGAAAAGGCAATGGTTAAAAAGTTTGGCCCCGACCATTTCTTGTTTCCGCAGACTAGACATTTTAGCAAACTTTAGAATTCCTTGGTGCTAAACACCGTGAAACTCCCCTTTCTCCTTCACAGAGGGCTTTATCGCCCCTTATCTCACTCAGGCTCACGACTGCCCAGAGCTCGAGAACTGCCCCTGTTCCCACTGGACAGATGGGGAGGAGCCTGAGGTCCAGAGAAGGGAAATGACCTACGCAAGGGCCTACACAGCAAGGCAGTGGCAGAGCCAGAAAGAGAAGCCACCAGTTCCGACTCCTGTTCTAACAGACAAAAAAACTCCAGAGGCAGGGATAGAGCCCAGGAATTGAAATGGTGGGGAAATTTCATTTAAACCATTTCTGTCAGAAAATCCCATTCAGCCTAAACCAGTTTGTTTCTCAAAATCATAATAAGTGGGATGAAAGTTCTTTGCAAAAATATTTTGTTGCAAAACAAAAGCATCTCCTGTTTGTCACAGTGCGTTAAATTGTCTCGTCGCACACAAAGAGGAGACACTTCGATCTCAAACATTAGATAAGATGCTTCAGTCTGAGCTAAGTCATTGCTGCTCTTAACAATTTCAAAATAAAAAAAAAACAAATCAAATAGACTATTTCCGCTATTTATTCTCTCATAATCTGCTCTGAGTAAATGTGATAGGACACCTCATATTATGCACTACTCCTAGTGACACTCTCCAATGGATCCCATCCTCCACCCACCATGAGGTAGGTAGGAGTGGATCATTATTATCCCTACTTGAAAGAGGGAGAAGCTACGTGTGAGAAAGAAGAATTGACTTGTCTGAGGTCACACAGCCAGTCAGTGGCAAAGTTGAGAATAGGACTCCAAGAGCGCTGATTTTCAAACTAACCATCGGATCTTGAATTTCAGACATTGAATGACCTGAATAAAGTGCTCTCAGATGAGCTCCAGACCAACAACTGTGCACAGGAATTATTCAGCAAGTATTTGAGGAGAACTGCAATGTTAGAGAGAATCATGAACTGCTCAGAGACCATTAATGCAGAGAAGCAGCAAAATTAATCAAACATAGAACTGGTTCTGACTTATTTCCTTGGTCTTAAAAGAGAACAACAAGGACCTGACTCTCCTCCCTGTCAATAACCCCCTGCTCAGCCAATCAGGGTAGAGACTGAGGAAGGGAGGCTGAGGGTTCTCACCAGAGAGCCCAAAGGATGGCCCAGGTCACTGGTGGGGATCAAATAAAATTCAGAATAAAATTCGGCCTCCTTAAGCTTGTGTTTTCCATGCCTAGAATTCAACTGTCACCAGATGGATCAGATTGAACAGGTTTCAAACCTCCAGGAGGCTCTTACCTTCTAAACAGGGACGGCTGTTTTCTAGTAAAATCCCTAAAAGGGAAGGAGAAAACTCGAAAGAGGCTCCTCGTGGCGCTCACGTCCGTGAACCCGAATACTCTCTCAGTCCTCAAAGAGAGACCTGGAGAAGGAGACTCGCTGAAGCAAAGCCACAGGGGTCTCTGAGGTTTCCCTGGCCCCTCGCCCCTTTCCTGCCTGGCTGATGTCAGCATCTCTCTGTGAGGTCACAACCTCCTGTCACGGAGTGTGGGGGAGTCAGGGCCCTGCATCCCCGGGCTCCCTGCGATTCACCAGGACTCTCAGCCAGCCAGTAACGCAGAAGGTTTATTTAGGCGACGGCAACACAGTCCAACACAGGTCTTGCAGGTACAGATAACAGGATCCCCCCTGTGAGGTCCATCTTGGGGCCCCAGGAGCCCCATAGCCCCCATTGGGGATCAGAGCCCTGTCTCTGCTTCCCTTCTTTCCCCAGCCAGCTCCAGACTGCCCAACCTACTCCAGCCCCTCCTCTCTGCTCAGCTTCTTTCCCGGGCCAGGAGATCACCTGACCCCTTTGTCTCCAACACCTTCTCCTGGCACCTTTGCAGGAGGAGCCCAGGCCATCAGTTGCTAGGAGACAGAGTGTCAGGCCTTCCGCTGCACTGGCCTTTTGCTTTGCTAGATACCTAAGAACTGCACACAGCATTCACAGCACCCCAATAAGAACAGTCCCACTTCGTCACACCTCCCCACCAATAATCTTTGACCAATAGGCTGAGGTCCTGCAAAAGACCTTTGTGATGTCACTGCCGCAGCCCTCCCTTGCTGTGCCAATGTCCTGCCCCTGGCCAGGCACTTTAGAGGTTTGAGCTACTCCAGGTGGATCACCCCACTCAAGGAGGGTTCGTTCTAGGCAGAACTGACACCAACTTGTCTGGCTGGGGTGTTCCCCAGAAGCAGAGCACAAGTTTGAAATACGGGCAGCATAGAGCCAATATTCATAACGTCAACTACAAAAATGATACACATCTAGAAATAGCATCATTATAATCAGCCAGTCAGAACCTCTCCATAGACCCCTTACACGACAACCTTTCTACAATATTGGCTGAAAATATAGAACAGTGGTCACAACGGTGATCTATACAGTTAATGTCAATAACGTCACAGGAGGTGACACGGCATCAGTGAGACTGATACTGGAATACTGCCTCCAGTTTTGGTGTCCTCATTTGAAAAAGATGTTGTGAAATTGGAGCTGGGGCAGCAAAGAGCCACCAAATGTTCTGAGGGCTGGAGAAAAATGCCTTCCAGGGAGCTATTGAAAGAGCTCAACCTGTTTAGCTGATCAAAAGAAGATTGAAAGGCGACTTCACTGAAGTGTTGAAGTGCCTTAATGGAGAGAAAGGATTGGGTATTAAAGGGCTCTTGAATCGAGCAGAGAAAGGCCTAACAAGACCCAATGGCTGGAAGATGAAAAGAGACAAATTCATATTACAACTAAGGCACAAATATTCAACAGCGAGGATGATTCAGCACAGGAACAAGCTACCAAGGAAAGTGGTGGGTTCTCCATCTCTTGATGTCATTTCATGAAGACTAGATGCCTTTCTGGAATGTGTTTGCCCCAAAAGTAGCTCTTGTGTCCTACAGGAGGCCTGTGATATGCAGGGGGTCATATTAGATGCTCTAATGGTCTCTTCTGGCCATAAAGTCGACTGTGGAGGCCAAGAATTAATTAATAAAGGTTTGAAGGGATCTTAATGTATGTTAGCTAATTAGCAGAGGTTAAGCTGTTACCCTGTATCTGGTGCAGAGTGAATTGTGTGAAAAGTCGTTACGACCTTGTGAATTGCAGTCTTGTTTTCTGTTCTGGTATTGCAGACAAATAAGATAACGAATAGGCTTATGTATAAACAAATGCAAATGTTTACTTTTACTGTCTGCAAGTTTGCTAGCCACTGTCTGTTAAGAAGGTATAAAAATTATTATGATTGTTTACTAATGGAGAGAGATCTGTCCAGGACAAGGGGCAACCCAGTTCCTGACACTCTCTCCCTCTTGTGTTCACTAGAGTATTATAATAAAGTATTTGGTTTTGCTGCACCCAAACATAAAAGCGAGAACTGAGTTTTTCTTCGACAATTTGGGGGCTCGTCCGGGATGGCAACGCCCACGGACACACAGACGGCTGCTACGGATCGTTCCCCTTCGAACCCCATGGCGCCACAATAGAGGTAAGAGACCTTTTGAAATCTCTATTGGGGTATCGGAGGAGGACTGTCTGTGGGGGACGTCTGTTTCTGTTGGGCTCACGCCATCTGAACTTTTTGACTGTGCAGCAGGATCAAATGCAGAGTGGTATTGGGGAGAGGCCCCAATAAGGTTAGTTTATAGCAGTACTGGGAACTGCTGAGTTGGCCAACAGGTAATGCATAAGGTAATGCATTAGAATGCACCGGTGCTGAGGGGTTTTTACCGCCTCAAGAGGGGTTGTCATACCGCCTCATGGTATTGGTCCGGACCAGGTAACGATGCATCTTGGTTAAAAAAAAATAAATAAAAAAAAAAAAAGAAAAAATTTTAAAAAGGTTAAAAAAGGGTTAAATAGAGGAAAAGAGGCCTTGGTGTGTGTGTGTGTGTGTATACCTGTGTGAGTGTTCGTTACTGGAAGACGCCCAGATTGCCCTGTGAAGCGATTGCTAATGATCAGGAGTAGTCTAACGCAAGCCCAGTAACTAGTGGATCTTTAGGAGATCCGACCCACGGTGGGCTGACTCAGCTTGGCATAGTCCGGCGAGGAAGCTGCCTGGGTCTAGGAGTGTGTGAACCCATCTTCCCTCCCTTTCCCTTCTGTGTGGGCTACTGACAATCTGATCGTCTCCCTGGAAGCAATTAGAGTATGTGGCTTTATCTCCCAGAGATTAGCCGACGCTCTTTGCTGAAAGGGGGTGTAAGAGGGTCGTAGTCTTTCTTGTGAGTCTCTCCTGTACGTGAGTGCCCTGTAGGGAGGGATTCTTAGATTCTGGTCCGCTAGCGCGGACAGGGACCCCCTCGGTTGGTGTGACTGGAAAATGGGGGGGGAACAGTCTAAACTTTCCACTTTACCCCCTAAGGGTACCCCAGCATATTACATGTACGTACATTATGGTCCTAACACCTGCAGGTATTTAAATGATTGGAATCTGTACACGCGTGAAAATTCATTTAAACAATGCCCATTAGAAGGTACCTTTGAGTTAGATAAACTTACATACCTCAGAGAAACCCTTAAATCACACACCTCTGCTGCGCAGTGCGAGCAGTTTCTGTCTTGGTGGGAGGAAGCAACAAAGAGACTCCATGAGTCTCGGGTGCGGAGTCTGAAGGACTCCCAGGAGAAATTAAAAACTGAAGTACAGGATTTAAAACATAAATGTCAGACATCCAAATGTCTTCCTGCTTCAGTGCAGCCCTCTGCTTCTCTTTATCCTCAATTAGTTAAACCTGAAAGTGAGGAGGAGACTACAGAAGATATAGTGGATTTTTTTAGCAGCATTCCACAGCCGCAGCCCGTTTCCCCCACGGCCCCCCCTTCTCGGGCTGTGCAGGCAGTGATTGTCTCGCCGCCGCAATTATCAACAGCACAAGTTGTTCATTCTCCTTCTTCGGAAGAATTATCTTCTTCCCTACTGACTGACACCAGTAGTCCGGTTAACCCTGCTTCTGCTAATAACCATGCCGGCTACTTTCTTAGAAGCACGACACAGGCACTCCAGGCTCCTTTAAGAGACTTGCCTGGAGCTGGAGCGATAGGGGGGTTAGTTAAGGTACATGCCCCTTGGACACCTGGAGATCTTAGAAACTTGGTGAAAGAATTTCCTAAAATCAGGGAGGAGCCAGTAAAGTTTAGAGAAGAGCTCCAGACAGTGATTCAGTGTTATAATCCATCTTGGGCAGATATTAATCAACTTTTACGAGCTGTACTGCCCGCCGAAGTTCAGCAACGACTTAACAGACAGGCAGCTTGGCCTGATGTCGACCCTGGTATTGGGGATGCTTTGACAGAGGCTAGGAATCGTCTCTTGACCTCTATTTCAGAAGTTTGTCCTAAGAAAACAGATTGGACCAAGATTGCAAATTGTAAACAAAATAAGGGGGAATCCCCTGCTGATTATCTTGATAGACTGACTAAGGTCTTTGAACAGCATTCGGGAATTACTGATCCAGCTGATAATGCCAGGGAAGCGGTAGGAGCTGCTTTTGTTCAGGGACTCTTGCCAAAAGTTCAGCAACCATTGAGAACTATTTGTATTGGCTGGCAAACTAAACCCCTTTCAGAATTGGTGACAGTTGCAAATCATTGTACGGCTTGCATAGACCAGAAGAAAGAAACCAGTGAAACAAAACTTATGGCTTTACAGTTACAAACTTATCAGAACAGGGGTCGTGGGGGAATGAGAAAAGGACGGGGACGAGGTCGTGGGAGAGGTATGGGACGGGGTTCCTCATATCCTGCCCAGAATCCTGCCCCGACTGGGAGCACTGCATGCCACTTGTGTGGTCAGGAGGGACACTGGAGAAATGAGTGTCCAAATCGATTTGCTCAAAATCCTACTCAGTTCCCCAATCCTGAAGCGCCTGTATTCTCCCCACAAGGAACCCCTTACTAGGACAGCCTGAGGGAACGTAACTGCATCATGAATCCTTTAATTTCTATTAATCAAGAAGGCCCATTTGTTGATTGTAATATTGCTGGTAAATCTGTTACTTGTCTTGTAGACACTGGGGCTAGTAGATCTGCTCTGAGATCCTCGGAGTTTCCCTCTGTTCCTTTGTCCGCTTTGTCTGTTAATGCTGTGGGCATTTCAACCTGTCCTGTTTCGCATCCTGTCTCAGTACCCCTCGAAATTTGTCTTGGCCCTCTAGAAGATAAACATTCCTTTCTACTCAGTTCTACTTCTCCTGTGAATTTGCTGGGAAGAGATCTGTTGTGTAAATTAGGTTGTACCATTTACTGTACACCAGATGGCGTATTCTTACAGGTTCCTGATGAGAATGCAAACCTGGTGTTGGCCACACTCCATATATCCGAGCCAGCTGCGTCGAAGTCTCCACTCAGCCCTGACCTTGTGCATTTGTTGTCACAAGTGCCCCCCCATCTCTGGTCTCGTCATGCAAATGAAGTGGGACAGATTAGAACAGCCGAGCTGGTTAAGATTTTTGTGGACCCTGCTAAGCTTTTGCCAAGGATTCCACAGTACCCACTGCGTCCTGAAGCAGTGGCAGGCATAGCTCCGGTTATAGAATCTTTATTGCAACAGGGTATTATTGTTCCCACTATTAGTTCTTGTAATACTCCTATCTTTCCTGTAAAGAAGCCAGGAAGGAATACCTATCGGTTTGTTCAAGACCTTCGCGCTATTAATGCTGTGGTTTTGCCTTCTTTTCCAGTGGTTCCAAATCCAGCTACAATTCTTTCTTGTATTCCACCGTCAGCCACTTATTTTTCTGTTGTAGATTTGTGTTCAGCTTTTTTTTCTATTCCAATTCACCCAGATAGTCAGTATTTGTTTGCCTTTACTTATAAAGGATGTCAGTATACCTGGACCAGGTTACCCCAAGGGTATACTGAATCTCCCTCCCTGTTTTCTCAGATCCTGAAGAAGGATCTGGATGATGTGGTTTTCCCTGGAAAATCAGTACTTATACAATATGTGGATGACCTTTTACTGGCGTCTTTCTCTTTTGACTCTTCTAAAACTGATACTCTGACTCTTTTAACTGCTTTAGCTGCCAAAGGTCACAAAGCATCCCAGGAGAAACTCCAACTGTGTCAACCCAAGGTTCATTGTCTTGGTCATGATATTTCTCATGGCAAGCGTCATTTATCAGACTCTCGTATTTCAGCTATTTTAAATATGCCTAGGCCTAGTACTGTTTCTCAAATGCGTACTTTTCTGGGCATGACTGGATATTGCAGGCAGTGGATTTTAGGTTATGCAACAGTGATTAAACCCTTACAGGATCTGACTAAGTCTGGTACCCCTGAACCTCTTCCTTGGCCCCCAGAGGCTGAGAGCGCTTTTGTTGCTATTAAACAGAGACTATCTACTGCTCCGGCCCTGGGACTTCCTGATTATACTAAACCATTTACTCTTTTCTGTCATGAGCGTAATGGGTTTGCTTTGGCTGTACTAACGCAAAAGCACGGGGACAAACACCGTCCAATTGCCTACTACAGTACTGCCCTAGACGCTGTGGCGGTAGGATTTTCCCCTTGTTTACGGGCTGTAGCGGCCACGGCCCTTGCTGTTCAGTTATCTGAATCTATTGTATTGGGTTCTCCTTTGAGTGTGTGTGTTCCGCATGCTGTGGCTGCACTCTTGTTGAAATCTAGGACGCAGCATTTATCTGCTTCTCGTCTTATCAAATATGAACTGGTTTTGCTATCTTCCTCTCATATTACTTTGGCTCGTTGCCCTGTTCTTAATCCAGCCTCTTTGTTGCCTGGGCCTGAAGATGGAACCCCGCATGATTGTGTATTTGTAACGTCTGTTCTTACTCGTCCTAGGGATGATTTGCTGGATGTGCCTTTGCAGAATCCTGATCTCCTTTATTTTGTGGATGGCTCGTGTTTGCGAGATTCTAAGGGTAAATTAGTTGCTGGTTATGCCGTCTGCACTACCTGTGCTGTTGTTGAAAGTGCGTTCCTTTCTTCAGTGTTTTCCTCTCAAGTAGCTGAACTTGTGGCTTTGACTCGAGCTTGTGTTTTGGCTCGAGATCAAACGGTCACTATCTATACGGATTCTCGTTATGCTTTTGGAGTGGTTCATGATTTTGGATTGCTTTGGAAATATAGAGGCTTCCTTACATCCACTGGTTCTCCTATTAAGAATGGTTTTTATGTTTCTGCTCTTTTGGATGCTCTTTTGTTGCCTAAAGCTCTAGCTGTTGTTAAATGTACTGCTCACAAGACCCCTCATGATGAAGTTACCCGTGGGAATGCTCTAGCTGACTCTGCAGCTAGGACAGCGGCTCTTTCTGCACCTCAGGCTGTACATTCCTGTGTACTGATAGAGCAGCCTTCACTGGCCTCCCTTGACGATCTGGCTAAGATCCAGGAGGCAGCATCAAGAACTGAGAAGCACTCTTGGAGTGCTGCTGGCTGCATTTTACATTCTGATAATCTTTGGCGTGCCCCGGATGGTCGCCTGGTGGCACCAAAGATGTTATTGCCCTATCTTGCTCGCATATACCATGGGATGGCACACGTGAGCAAAGGGGGGATGGTTGCTGCAGTTGCCCGAGATTGGTTTGCACCCATTTTCCATTCTGTTGCCCATTCCTACTGTCAACACTGTGTGATTTGTCAACAACACAACATTGGTAAAGCTGTTAAAGCTATGCGAGCAGCCCACCCTCCTCCTTGGGGACCTTTTGTAAATATTCTGATTGATTTTATTCAAATGTCTAAATGTTGTGGTTATGAATATGTATTAGTTTTAGTTGATGTATTTACCAATTGGGTTGAAGCTTTTCCCTGCAGGAAGGCAGATGCCAGGACTGTTGTGAAACTTCTGCTTAAGGATTTTGTCCCTCGTTTTGGCATTCCTGTGAGTATCAACAGTGATCGTGGAACTCACTTTACTGGACAGATTGTAAAGGAGTTATGTACAGCTTTGCAGATCCAACACAACCTTCACTGCCCTCATCACCCACAATCTGCTGGGACAGTGGAACGCCAGAACGGGATTTTAAAAAATAAACTGGCCAAGATTTGTGCTGAAACGAACTTAAAGTGGCCAGATACCCTTCCATTGGCACTGATGAGTATGAGAGCCATTCCCAATCGAAAGACTGGACTCAGCCCTCATGAGATTTTGACGGGGCGCCCAATGCGACTACCAACTGCACCCCCACTGACCTTAGCTCAGATGGACATTCATTTGATGGATGATATAATGCTTAAGTATTGTCAGGCACTAATGAAATGTGTTAAGTCTTTTTATACACAGGTGAAGGAAGCCTTACCGAAGGATCCTGTGCAACCTTGCCACTCGTTGGAACCGGGAGACTGGGTCTACATAAAGGTCCATCAACGAAAGACTGCCCTGGCTCCACGCTGGAAAGGCCCTTTCCAAGTCCTGTTGACTACCAACACTACTGTGAAGTGTCAAGGACTACCTGCCTGGACCCATGCATCGCACTGCAAAAAGACCCCTCCACCTCGGGAGGCCACACCTACTGATGATCAACGTGCTCCTTCTTCTAGCCCTGCTGTACCTGCTGGACAGCGGAAGAAGAGGACAAGGTGACATACTGGTGACCTCTCCCTTGTCCTCTGACGGACCTACTGTGCCTTTGGATTTTTCTAAAGGAATTCCCACATTACAACCCTCTTCCCTTTATCATGCTAGAGCACAATTGTTTTTGGGGAAGAGGAGAAGATATATTCGTTCTGCAAACTCCTCCAGAGTCCAGGGATTCCTGACTACAAGAGACATTATGAACTGGCCCTGGTGGAAGAAACAAAGCATCGTTTATTGGCAAGGAGGGAACTGTGGGGAGCGTGCTTGGGCATGTGGGGTTGAATGGTGGCTTGGATTTCTTCCAGGGGCAGGGCTCTGTGCTTATGGACAAGTACCCTGGGGATGTACTGCCCTCCCTAATTGGCTTTCAGATAATGACTACCAAAAGCACCTTGCTACCACTAAGATTACCCACACTAGCCCCTCAACCCTGGCCGTCACTTCTGTAATTTATCCAGATGTAAACGAAATTGTATATTCTAATGAGATTCGTTGGCCCAGACCTTCCCATCTTAGTGATTTATTAGAATATTGCTCAGAAAGCCTATTTTTTAAAGTTCAACAGACTTCATATGAGAGGACCATTGAGTGGAAAACAAATGGATCAGTGGCAATAGAGATCCATAATATTACTGCAAATCAGCCCCTAGACTTTAGATATGAAATTGATGGATTCCATAGTGAAGTAGATATGATGGTTATTCCTGGAATTTGTGCTATGTTACCTGAAAGAGGCCACTGGCCTGATTTCTGGGGCACAGCTGACACAAGTGCGAACCGGAGTGGGTGAGTTACATGTCATTTCCGCCCTTAGTTCTCTGACCCAGAATTTATTGAGAGAGATGGTACTGAATATCACTGAGGCTGGGAAGGCATTGCAGTGGGATCTAGCATGTTCGGAAATTCAGGATTTCCTGAATGACCAACTGATGGCCATTCGGAATGATCTAGTGCACCAAGCTTGGCCCACTGCCCTTACAGACACATCAGGAGTACCATCTGATCTGTGGCCATGGAGACATACTTGGAGACTTTCTGGATGGAAATGTGGATGTTCACAGTGCTCCTTCCAAGCATATGGACCGGTTAAGGGGGTGTGGGCTCCCACATACCGAATCCTGCCGGGTCCATGGGGAGGATGCATGTGGGATTGGGTGATTCACCGAGATATCTGGGAAGTCAGGCCACCTGATTCTCCTAATCGATTTTTGGTTAGTGCTCCTGGGATTACAGCTGATATTTGGATGGGGTTAGGGAATTTATGGACATTTTGGCCGTTAGAACCACCACAGCTTCAGTGTATACGGAAACTGGAGCCAGGGGAAGTTGTCACTGTTTATGACAATATTTGCTGGGAGGGTAAAGGTCAAGGGACTACCCTTACAGGACACCCACTTTTTCAGGCTAATGATAGCTGTGTGTACGTTAATACCACCATATTACGAGATATACATTTTAATCTTACCACTGCTGCAGGCAATCATATTATTTACTGGCCTGCAGATAGGATGTTACATGTAGCTCTTAGATTTCAGGTATATTTTAATTGGACAAGGATAGTACCTGATCGGTTTCAGAATTTGCTTTCATTGTTGCCAGAGGTTCGCAGAATCTCTGAGTTGCAGGGGCAAATTCACATGCTTCAGAATATATATCATGCTGAGCAGAATGCCTTTCATACAGCTTATAGAGTGTCTACTTTATGTACTAAGTTTGATGTATTGTGCTTTGTTACCAACACTGTACGACAACCCCATTATTTTATTCCTATGGGGATGTTATTGTTTGTAGTGTTGTTAGTTGGTGTGGGATTATGTTATTGTTGTTGTTGTTGTAAAGGACGTAATGATAGTAATAGTACTTTTCATGTTCATGCTCATCATGCATTGTCATTACATCCCATGAAAACCCCTAAGGTTGAGATGTCTCCTGTAGACTCTGAAATCCATGGTTTAATGCAAATTGAGATTTGAGGTATTTGTTGTACTAGAAGTACAAAAGGGGGGAATGTGGAGGCCAAGAATTAATTAATAAAGGTTTGAAGGGATCTTAATGTATGTTAGCTAATTAGCAGAGGTTAAGCTGTTACCCTGTATCTGGTGCAGAGTGAATTGTGTGAAAAGTCGTTACGACCTTGTGAATTGCAGTCTTGTTTTCTGTTCTGGTATTGCAGACAAATAAGATAACGAATAGGCTTATGTATAAACAAATGCAAATGTTTACTTTTACTGTCTGCAAGTTTGCTAGCCACTGTCTGTTAAGAAGGTATAAAAATTATTATGATTGTTTACTAATGGAGAGAGATCTGTCCAGGACAAGGGGCAACCCAGTTCCTGACACTCTCTCCCTCTTGTGTTCACTAGAGTATTATAATAAAGTATTTGTTTTTGCTGCACCCAAACATAAAAGCGAGAACTGAGTTTTTCTTCGACACGACTAATTTCTGAAAAACTGAGTGTAGCACTGGGAGCAGCGTCTGATGTTTCCCTGTCTAGCCGGCTTGCTGCCTAGAACGAATGCTCCTTGAGTGGGCTGATCCACAGGGAGTAGCTCAAACCTCCAAAGTGCCTGGCCAGGGGCAGGACATTGGCACAGCGAGGGAGGGGTGTGGCAGTGACATCACAAAGGCCTTTAGCAGGACCTCAGCCTATTGGTCCGAAGTGGTGGGGAGGTGGTGACCTCACAGAGAGATGCTGACATCAGCCAGGCAGGACAGGGGCGAGGGGCCAGGGAAACCTCAGAGACCCCTGTGGCTTTGCTTCAGCAAGTCTCCTTCTCCAGGTCTCTCTTTGAGGACTGAGAGAGTATTCGGGTTCACGGACGTGAGCGCCAGGAGGAACCTCTTTCCAGTTTTCTCCTTCCCTTTTAGTGATTTTACTAGAAAACAGCCGTCCCTGTTTAGAAGGTAAGAGCCTCCTGGAGGTTTGAAACCTGTTCAGTCTGATCCATCTGGTGAGAGTTGAATTCTAGGCATGGAAAACACGAGCTTAAGGAGGCAGAATTTTATTCTGCACCTGGGATTTTGTCCCTTAGAATCACTGGGGACATTAGGGTTTGTCCTTTTTGTTTCCTCTTTTCCTCCCTCCCTCCCTCCTTTCTCTTCGTCTCTTGCTTCTTTTGTCCTTTTTCCTGTTCCCCTCCCAGCACCAGGAGGGTGTGTGTGTGTGGCGGGGGAGTGCTCTGCAGCTCCCACTGTGGGAGGTCCACCCAAAAATGTGGGGCTGAACTAGTGCTCAGGCAGTGATCCCCACCAGTGACCTGGGCCATCCTTTGGGCTCTCTGGTGAGAACCCTCAGCCTCCCTTCCTCAGTCTCTACCCTGATTGGCTGAGCAGGGGGTTATTGACAGGGAGGAGACTCCAGGTCCTTGTTGTTCTCTTTCAAGACCAAGGAAATAAGTCAGAACCAGTTCTGTGTTTGATAAATTTTGCTGCTTCTCTGCATTAATGGTCTCTGAGCAGTTCGCGATTCTCTCTAACATTGCAGTTCTCCTCAAATACTTGCTGAATAATTCCTGTGCACTGTTGTTGGTCTGGAGCTCATCTGAGAGCACTTTACTCAGGTCATTCAATGTCTGAAATTCAAGATCCGATGGTTAGTTTGAAAATCAGGGCTCTTGGGTCCTATTCCCAGCTCTGCCCCTGACTGGCTGTGTGACCTAAGACAAGTCAATTCTCCTTTCTCAGCCTTAGCTTCTCCCTCTTTCGAGTAGGGATAATAAGGATCCGCTCCTACCTACCTCACAGTGCATGGAGGCAGGGCTGGCTCTAGTTTTTTTGCCACCCAAAGGAAAAAATTTAGCTGCTCCCACCCACACCCTCCTGCTGCCCAACACCTGGGCTCCCCCCCACCCATTTGAACCCTCTGCTGTCCCTGCTCTGGTCCTCCTCCCTCCCACAGCTCCCTGCTGCCCCAGTCCTGGGCTCTCCCCCCCCCACACCCCTGCCACCCTAACTCTGGGCTCTGCCCCCCTGACCTCCACCCTCCTGCCGTGGGCTCTCCCCCACACACACCGCACGTTGCCCCAGCTCTGTGCTCCCCCCTCCCCACCAGTGCTCCCCCACCCACACACCCTCTGCTGCCCCAGCCCGGGGCTCCCCCCCCACCTGTACGCTATGGGGGGACGCAATTTTATATTTTTGCATTGGGTGCAAAAATAGCTAGTTATGGCTCTGGGACCCCAAATTGCGCTAGGTGCTGTACAATCCCTGGCCAACACTGGGACACCCAGGGGGTTCCCCTCAATTTCCCTGAGCCTCTGCTGCCCAACTGCTTCTGACTCCATCTGGATCACCCCTCCCCCCCCCCGCAAAAACCCACCTTTCCAAACAGTCCTTCTTTCCCTGCCCCCTGATTCTGCTTTCACACCCTGGGCCCATCTCCTCTCTTCGTCCCTCCCCTCCCCCAGGCGAGCAGAGATGGAGGCAACTTCAGCCACTGGAGCCAGTCCCAGCGAGTGCTGCAGCCCGCCTGGGGGGTGTTTGCAGACACAGGAAGGGAGCAGCTGGGAGTGGTGGGTGCTGGGAAGTAGGAGGCAGGAGAACAAATCCCAGAGACCCAACATGGAGCAGCTCCTGAGGGCGGGGCTCTGGCACAGCCTGGGGGCGGGGCAGCTCCTGGGGGCGGGGCTCTAGCACAGGCCGGGGCGGGGCTCTGGCACAGGCCAGGGGCGGGGCAGCTCCTGGGGGCGGGGCTCTGGCACAGGTCGGGGGCGGGGCAGCTCCTGGGGGCGGGGCTCTGGCACAGCCTGGGGGCGGGGCAGCTCCTGGGGGCGGGGCTCTGGCACAGCCCGGGGGCGGGGCAGCTCCTGGGGGCGGGGCTCTGGCACAGCCCGGGCCCAGCAGCTGCTCCCTGGTGGCCACGTGCTGCCAGCAGCGCTGGAGCCGCCCGGGCCGGAGCGGAGCCGCTGTTCTCAGCTGCAGCAGGAGCTGCCCCCGACCCCGCTGGGCTCCAGGTGGGGACAGAGCCTGGGGCCCGGGGTTCCCCTGGGTGCGGCTGGCGGGGCGGGAGGGGAGAGGCCGGAGCTGCAGGCGGGGAAGGGCGGGGGGGCAGGCGGGGGGTTGATCGGTCTCTGGGCACCAGGGGAGCCCCAGGGCAGAGTGTGTGTGTGAGTGTCCCGGGCCCAGGCGTGCGCATGGGGGGAGCCCTGGCACCCCAATGCCCTGAGCCCCGGCTGGGGAGGCTGCCCTCCCCTCCCGTGGGGGCTCTGGGGGGGGTGGGAGAGGAGGCTGTGGCGGCTGCAGGCGGGTGCTCGGCACCCCCGGGAATGACCCGCTGCCGGTAGCTTGTGGCGCCTCCTGCGCTGAGCTTTTCCCTGGGGGCGGCCTGGGCGCAGCTGCGATCAGCTGTTTGCTGGGCAGGAGCTGCACTGGGGCGGGGAGCTGCACGGGGGGGGAGGAGCCACCCTGGGGCAGGCAGGAGAACCCCGGGCTCTGGCAGAAGATGTGGGGCTGAAGTCCCCGGCTCGGGAGCCCCAGCCACCTTAGTGGCAGAAGTTGCAGGGCTGAAGCCCTGACCCCCCCCTCTGTGTGGAGCTGGCCTGAGCCCCTCTCGCTCCCATCCCCCCTGTGGAGCTGGCTCCCACTCTCCGGCTGTGGAGAAATTCAGCCCAAATCTCCCCATGTTGGTATCTCCATTCCCCGCCCCCCCATCACCCAGCCATGGATGGATTTAGCCCAGGAGGCAGGGTCAGTGTTGGGCCCCACTGGGCAGGTCGGATCTAGGGCACAAAGAGGAGAAGTGACTTTCCCAAGGCTAAGCAGGGAGTCTGTGGCAGAGCAGAGACTCAAACCCAGAACACCTGAGCCCTGTGCCTTAACCATTAGGCAACCTTCCCCCCGAAGGAGAGGGAACCTCCTCCGCCACTTTGAGTGTGTGGGTGGGAGCAGCCACTAGACAGAGCTGCCAGGAGGTGGGGAGGGGGGTTGGATAGTTGGGGGGGGTGATTAGAGGGTGGGGGGTCTCTGGAGGGGGCGGTCAGGGGATAAGGAACAGGGGGGTTGGATGGGTTGAGGGTTTGGGGGGTGGAGCGGGGTTGGGGCAGGCAGGGAGCCGAGGGAGTTGGATGGGTCGGGAGTTGTGGGGGTCCTGTCAGGGGGCGGGGAGTGGTTGGATGGGGCGTGGGAGTCCCGGAGGTCTGTCTGGGGGCAGGAGTGTGGATAAGAGTCAGGGGGACAGGTAGGGGGTAGGGTCCTAGGGAGGCAGTTACAGTGGGGGGGGGGCTCAGGAGGGGGCAGTCAGGGGACAAGGAGCAGGGGGGGTTGGGGGTTCTGAGGGGGGCAGCCAGGGGGCAGGAAGTGGGAGGCAGTGGATGGGGTGGGGCTAGGGCGGGGCTCCCTGGGTGCACACCCTAATGAAATGTGCTGCACACGCCTATGGTCACGGGGGTGAGCCACTCGCATCCTTTTCCTGTTTGTGCCGTTTCTTTCCGTCTCAAAACCTGAGAACAATTCTCTCTAGTTCTTCCCCTTCTCTCTCCCCTCCCCACATGTGGCTAGAAAATCCAAGGAGATTCCCTCGTTTTCCCTAAAGTTATTGACTCTCTCGTCTCTCATTTTCCCTATTTTCTCTGTAATTCTTCAATTCTCCTCAGCTTTGGGATGTGAACCCAGCCCGTTTATCTGCAGCAATTTGTCCTTGGGTAGGTGGAATTTGCTGTCCTGTGTCACTCCCCCAGCGTGGGTGGGGGTTAGTAGGTGCTGGCTGGGGGAGCCCGCAGACACGGCTGCCTCTAGGGGGGAAATGGGGGGGGGGGCGATCTCTGCCAGCAACAGGACATGGCCGCACTGGAGGGGAAGGGAGGAGCCAGTGTCCCCTATGGAGCCTGCCCAGCCCCTTTGGTTCTGCTCCTTTCCAGCATTTTGTTCCGAGACTTTATTACTGGGGAGGCTGAAAAATCTCCCTGTGGGCTTAGCCTGGCAGGAGGGACCAGGTCTCCCCGGCAATAAAGAGCTGGAGCATGTTCCCAGCATGGCAGAGCCTAGGCTGTGTCTCTGCAGGGAAAGATCCTGGGGGAATCGTGATGTGACATGAACTAAACCCTGTTCTGAAACCTCCAGAACTGCCCTTCTCGCCCTGCCAGGCTGCAGGATGTCGTCCATGTTTCGCTCCAGCTCATCCCATCCTCCCATGGGACAGGGAAGGGAAACGGCTGAAGAGGAGCCAGTTCAGGTAGGGGTTATTGGGCTGGTGTAGGGGGGGTTCTGATGGATTCCTGCTGGAGGGAGAGGGACAGCAAATGCACCGGAGGAGGGAGGCTTGGGCAGTCTGGTTTGGAGGTTGGAGTTTGCCAAATAATTCCCAGGGTGGAGAATGGGAGGAGGCCAGGGGGCAGCAAACCTGTTGGGACTTGTTCAATATGCGGCTTCCATTCTAGGAACAGACCCACGAGGTAAGAGGGTGGAAATGCTCTAATTTGTGGAACAGGAAACAACCCCCCTCAGTGGGGCTAGGAAAATGGGCCAGACTCCCAGGGCTGGAGCCTGACCTGATTAACCAGCGGCTGCTGTGAGATGTGAGGGGGGCACCCACCAGGGAGGCTTGGGGGGGGGGTTCTTAACCTTTTTCTTTCTAAGGCCCCCAATGTGCTATAAAAACTCCACGGCCCTGCACGTGCCTGGTTCTCTGCATATAAAAGCCAGGGCTGGCGTTAGGGAGCGGCAACCAGGGCAGTTGCCTGGGGCCCCCTGTGACAGGCCCCCCCACAAAGCTAATTGCTCAAGCTTTGGCTTCAGCCCCTGGTGGCAGGGCTCATGGCCCCAGGCTTCAGCCCCAGGCAGGGAGGTTTGGGCTTTCTGCCCTGGGCCCAAGCGAGTCTGACACGGGCCCTGCTTGGAGGCCCCCCTGAAACCTGCTCGCAGCCCCCCAGAGGTCCAGGGACCCCTAGCTGAGAACTGCGGCCTGAGGGGATGTGCCCTTCCCCCATACCCAGCTCCCGGGCTGGCCTTAGAGAAAATGGCGCCTTGGATGAACTTGTATTTTGGTGCCCCCCATACCCCCTGGCCCTCACAGGCTCCCCACAATCACGTCCAGACCCTGATACCTCCCTCTAGTGCTTGATTTTATTGAAAGAGGTACCAGAGCTCAGCCCTGGCACAAATTCAGCACCGGTAGGGCGGCCTCACAGCAGAGGCTGCTAGCCGAGCGCCCAGCTCTGAAGGCCATGCCACCGCCAGCAGCAGCGCAGAAGTGAGGGTGGCCTGGTGTGTGGTGTATTGTGCAGCCTTTTATTTTATGTAAAGTGCAGTTTGTAATGTAGCATTTCACCACCGCGGGGTCGGCTCTGGTGGCGACAGTTTCAAGCTTAACAGAGTGAAAGTCGCCTCTGCTACTTGCTTCAAATGTACAGTCTCTAGGAACACGCAAAGACCAAGGGTAGTGACCACACAGACACTCACAAGCACAAGGTCTAGTCGGTTTTACAAGTTTTATTAAAGTTACAGTTAAGGTTATGACGACCCAAGTGCACAGAAATTCTATAAAGACCTGTGCAAAAGTTACAACTCTAGTTCTACTCACAACAATAGTATTAGGGTCTGATGTGTCTCTCATGGATTGATCATCAGTAGAGGGATGGTTCCTGCTGGAGTTTCCCACAGGGAGCTCAATTTTCCTGCTCTGGGCACCCCCTTTTTATAACGTGATTCTGATTATACCTCATTAGCATTGACACACAACCTGTGTCCTGTGGTTAAGGCACATTTGGAAACAGAGGTGCCTTTCCAGAATTTTTTTTATTTAAAATTAAACTTCTGGCTAATTGTTCACCCTGTTCCCACTTGGTACCTCTTTTCCCATCATCTTAGGGCATCGGGTTATTCCTCGGCCATTTACTTCTGTCAGCATTTCCTAGCTCCAAGGCCTAAAATAGCGAAGCTAAAATCTTGCAGGTCTCAGCCTACAGGCCTTGCATGTCAGCTGTAATTATGTAGATACCTAATACATGATTATTCTCGCTACAGACCGATCAATCGATTCTCTATTTAGCACACAGTGATTCCATGTGACATAACGTGTTAGTTATTTATAACACCACACAATAAATGAACAGTAACTAAAATCACTGGCTGCCGTTCCCACCCTTACTCCTACACTGGTGCTGTGGCCTGTGGTGCCCGGTGCTCTGCCTGCAGCTCAAGCCGGGCTTTGTGCTCTCACACGGGGGCTGCATCTTGCTGGTGCCCCAGATACCCTGCAGGCCTGTGGCCGTTCCTGGCTCACCAGGGGCCATTTCAGATTTTGGGGCGGGGGCAACTTTAACTGTGATCCCAGGGGCTACTGAGGCACCTGAAAACTGTAGGGTTTTTTGCAGAAAATAACTTAGAAATTCACTGACGAGCTCTGTATCTAATTGTTATATAAAGAAAGATAAATATATACTGACTCCAATTACAGCCATGTATTAAATTTAAAATTAAATTTAGAACAGTCAGGAGATAATACAGCAAGATATTCCCTATCCCAAGCCTTGAGGTATCCGTTCTGGAGCTCCAAGTGGGGGTGGGGGGCAGGGCTGCAGGAAGAGCTGCAGGGGCAGACAGCTGAAGAGAAGTGGGGGGAGGGGAGACAGGACACCCCTGCTGGAGGAACCCCCTCACCAAGGCCCCCCTGGACCGTCATGTCGTCTGCCCCCCACTGAGTCTGGCCCCGTCCAGCTCTTCACCATGAGAACAGCGCTGGGCTCCCTGCCAGTGAGCTCTCCCTGCACCTGCCAGGGCCTCCATCTCCTGTGCCCGTCTGTGGCTAGTGGGGGGGGATGGATCTGCTGGGAGAGACAAGGGGCTCTCGCTTCGTCCCTCCCCCTGGCGTTTCCTGGCTGCTCTGAGCGGGGTGTGGGGGGGACTCTGACTGTGAGCCACCCAGAGCTTCCATTTGATCGGCTCCTCTGCCCCATGAGTGTGGGGCTGTGAGTGGGGCAGCAGGTACCGAGTGTTGGGCTCTTGCTCTGGCTGTGCATTTCACCAGGGGAGAGGGGGCTCTGCTTGACCCCACTCAGAGAGCCTTCTACTGGGATGTCATGCAGGAGAATTTTGAGACGGTGACCTCGCTGGGTAAGGAGTCCTGTCCCCTGGGTTATTAGAAGCTGTGGGGTCTCTGAAGAACCTGAGTAGTAATAACTTTATACCTTTATTTGTCATACAAGTTTTGACAGGTTTCCTTGCCCCCACTTTTTTGCCTTATCTCCCATCCACTAGAATAATTCTTGGACATGTGCCTTTTTCGTGCCTTCAGTCATTTTAAAATTGCATTGAATGTATCCTTATTGGCTACATTAATAACTGTAGTTTTCCTGCCTTTTCCTCTTTTTTTAAGAGGAAAACATGCCGCCTGTAGAATTCTAAATTGAGTAAATAGGTGTGTGACTCATGCCTGGCTTGTGTGACAGTCAGATGAGCTCCTCTTTTGATAGGAGAGCACATAATGTTGCCATTCAGGAGCCCACGGGTGAAGGGAGAACATAGCCATGGGAGGGGACGAGACCGGGGGGGGGGGAGTAGATAATTCTGGGGTGCCCGGACATGGGGCGGATGTGTGCAGGCTAAGAGCTAAGAAGCAGCAAGGAGGGAGGAGGTTGTGAGAGACGAGGAGGAAACACAAGAAGTTCCCAAGGTGCCGGGAGGTGGTGCTGGCTGAGAGTAATTGGAGGAAGGGGAGGCGAGTGTGGAGGAAGGGCACCCAGGAAGTGGGCTGGGTGGGTCGGTGGGAGGGAGGAGAGGTTTGGGGATCTAGAGCTGTGGGGGATCCCAGACCTTTAACCCCGAATCCCTACCCAAGCCTTGTTGGTTTAGAGCCCACACTCCAGTTTTCTTTCAGTTCAGTTTCACTTCATTATACATTTTCCCCACAAATATTATTATTTTAACTCTTGACCTCCCTCTCCCCCTCATTACCCCCCTCCCCACATAACCTCCCCATCTCTGTGCACAGCAACCCCGGCCACCGACCCTGAGTCCTTGCTGCATCCTCCCGCCCAGAGCAAGGCCCCTTCCCAGGCACAAATGGGCACATTGTTGATGATGTCACAGGGTGGTGGTGTAGCCTGTGCAATTTTTACACCGATAAGATGATGTGTCGGGGCACAACTCGCCCTTGTACATGGCCACTCACAGTTAATGGAGGAGATGAAATTGGGTGAAACACACAGAAACTTGATTTAATACAGACAGTTATAGTTGAAATCACAGGCAAGGCTCAATACACGTAACGATTAGAGTAAGAGAAGTATAGTAAAGAGGGGCTTGCACTGTGCATACTTCCAAGTTATGAACACCAATGGAAACAAAGATCGAGGGGCAAGGGAGCCCATCAGAAGGGAGGGCCTGATAAAATGAAAAAATGGTCACTAGGAGAGGTAATTTATCCACTTCCTTATGGTAAGAGGTTGGCTATATACCATGCCTGCTCCTTAACTGTAATTACAAGAATGTCAATAGCTGCCCCAACCCGTATGTGGCCTTTGGAAAGTCCATAATTAAGCATCAAGCATTAATACTCATGATTTACATCACTTAGTTATTAATAATTCCAAGATATGAATGCGTCCAACTGCTGAGATCCTGCATTGCAACCTAATTGCTAAAGCCCACCCCAAACTTCCTTCTTTCAGAATCCTGTGGCGTTTTGCACCTGTTTGTAGTTACTTGTTAGTCTGTCAAAATGAGGGTGTGAAATATCTGACCTGGGATTCTCTCCTTAGGCCTGGTCAGGTAAATCCCAGACTTCAGCATAACTTCTCCCACAAATCCTCCACCTAATAGAAGGCCCTTAACTGTAGCAAGCTGAATAACCCATTTATCTATGTTCACCTCCTTGCCCCTCCACGCATGGTCCAAGCTAATAAGCAATTCTCTGATCATGACATCTTACCTCTAGCGAGTATGAAATTGCCCACAAGATGTGAGACTGGGTCATAGATCGTAAAATCAGGTCGGGGTCAACAAGAGTGAGAGTTTGGAGAGAGTCTTGTCCCCCCTCTCCCCATCTGCAGCAGCCACAAGCTGTCTTCCCTCCAGGCTCCTTGGATCTCTGAGCCGGACCCTCCTGAGGCTGCGTGGCCCAGTTCTTGTTTCTTACATTCTCCTTTTTCCGGAAGAATTAGAGGCTGTTGCTCCTGCTCACACTGGGGGAGTTTAATTCTCCCTCCCGTTACACCTGAGTCACTAGATTTCCTAATTCCCCAAAATGTGCTTTTGCAATGTCACAGTTCTGGGGTAGCAAAGCCTTTCGCCTGCCTTCATGGTCTGCTCAAGGAATGGCCCCTCAGGTGTCAGGCCTCTAGCCAGCCCCTCTCTGTGGGTAGGGACCCACATGCCTCTCCTTTTTGACCAGGGTTTGAGGATTGCAGCTTGTCCTCCACTGTGTTCGCTGGACTAACGTCCAGTTCCTGTGCTTTGCTTTCTCTCCAGAGGTTGTGAGCAGTGTGTGTGTGAGAGAGGTGGGACTTTTGGGTTTGGTCCTGCTTTGAGCAGGGGGTTGGACTAGATGACCTCCTGAGGTCCCTTCCAACCCTGAGATTCTATGATTCTGGTGATACTTGTATGATGCCAATACGCACCTCAGTTTCCATCTGTGGTTGGTATTGCTGTGATTAGAACGAGCAGGAGACATGAGGTGTTTTGTCACACAGCTGTCATGGGGACATACGAATGGGTCATTAAGGACTGGCTGGGGCCAACTTAGATCAATGGAATACCCGACAGAGACAAGGGAATAATTGTCACCTGTCCATGGGAGGATCTCAGCTTGGCTGAGTGAAGCACACATGGACTCGTTATGTTTTTGGGAGCAGGAAGAACTGGGCTCGCAGACACAGGGAGCTTTGCCGGAGTGAAGACAAATGGACAGACACAGTGAAAAGAAACCAAACTGTTTTCTACAGCAGCCTGGCTCAAGGGCATTGGCCAGTGTGGACTATATTGTCTTCATTGCTTCTCTGTGCTGATGAAAAGACTTTCCAGTGCTGTGTTTCGGTTGACTAATAAACCCTGCAATGTTTTAAAAGTCTGTCCAGTGTCACAGCAAAAACTTGCTGAGGTGCATTGAAGCATGAATGAGGAACAGTCTCTGAACAGGAGTGTTGTTCAGCTGGACCTGCTGGCAGAGCTCGCAGGTTGAAGTAGGAGTGTTGAAGCCAGAGGCTCAGTCTCAGGTGTTGAAGCTACATGGCCTGTCCTTGTGGAAGAGTGGGAGCCCTTGGGGGTCTAGTGCACTCAAGGGGCACCTCCCAAGGACTGTTTACAAGCCAGGGCATTGCACAGATCCTGTGGATCCATGACAGTGCCAGAGGTTCAGCCTTATGGGGAAAAGATACAAAACAAGAAAAGGATCTAAATGCGTGTTTACCATCGCTCCCTCTCAGTCCTCATGGGAATCCCTGATCCATTCCAAAGTGTATTAAAACCTTCCTCTAAGGCTCACCTCTTGGTTATCAGGTCATGTCAGTTTTGTTAGAGGTTTTCCCTTCACCCTCCCACTTCCCTGGCTCTTATCACGCAGACAGGAAGCAGCAAAAGAGCAGAAGTCCAAAGCGCAGACAATGCCATGTTTATTGGGGTTAGTTTCCAAGGAAGCATATTCTGAAGCCCTTCACGCCAGTCGGGCTTATCTCGATCTACGGATACAGTCTGTTCCCCAGTGTCCCCTTCCCAGCTCTGATGCCGCAGAGCGTTTATCCCGTGTCCCCCTTCCCAGCTCTGATGCAGCTGAGCCTGGCCTGTGTTCCTGTTTCCCCCCCACACACCTTAACAAACATGATTCCAATTTCCCTTCCCCCTCCTGTTTGACCCCATTTATATAGTAATATTCTTAGCTATACCTTAACCAATCATTTTACTGAAATGTAATGAACCAATTCTAACATATTGTAACATAATTATCTAACCAATTGTATCCCACCACCCTAATTAACTTACACCTAGCAAAATTAATTATACAGCATAATGTGTGTTTACCATCAGCCCCTCATCAGTCCTCATGAGAATCCCTGATCCATTCCAAAGTGTATTAAAACCTTCCTAAAGGCTCGCCTCTTGGTTATCAGGTCATGTCCATTTGTTAGAGGGTTTTCCCTTCACCCTCCCACTTCCCTGGTTCTTGTCACGCAGACAGCAAGCAGCGAAAGACCAGAAGTCTGAAGCACAGATAATGCAATGTTTATTGAGGTTTATTGAGGTTATTTCCAAGCAAGCATATTCCACTGCCCTAATGAACTTACACCTAGAAAAATTAATTATGCAGCAAACAGAAACAATTCGAGAACCAGACAGATTAACAATAGAAGAGTGGTGGCCATAAAGATAAAATAATACAGAAATGAGGGTTTCACAACCACAAGCATTGAGAAGGGATTTCTTGCCAGACAGGCTGCTGTCAAACTAAGTTTTCTTTAACCATCTTAAGATCTGTTTCTTTATCTGGTGGTGATGGGCCCTATCAGGACAGGATCATCTTCCTAACAGCCCAATAGCACCTTATTTCAGTGTGACGGGTTTGGGACGTGAGGATGTGACCCTTCGCTTCCCAGCTTATGGCTGCCCCTGCTGCTTAGCCAAAGGCCTTATTTAGACTGTAAATTCTTCAGGGCATGGGCCATCTACTGTTCTGGGTTTGTACTTGTCCTAGCACAATGCGGACCCACTGTTAGTTGCTCCTTAGGCACTAAGGTAATGAATATGATTTATAATAACAACTCTCCGGCCACTTTGAACCAAGGAAGTTGGTCTTGGGATGTTACTGCTTAAAAATGAGCTGGGGTTAAAACCATGGACTATTCCTTGTGACAAGTATCCCACAAATTCCACTGACCTCCCTTGTTTTCTTTGCCTTGAGTAGGGTTTCCAGTTTCCAAACCTGGTGTGATCTCACAGCTGGAACGAGGGGAAGAGCCGTGGGTCCCAGACCTCCAGGGCTCTGAGAAAGAAGTGCTTCCAAGAGCTGCCTGCACAGGTGAGGACTTGGTTAAACCAACTCAACAACTGTGTGGGAATGCAGGAAACATTCGGGATGCCCTACAAAGACCCTGTGAGCTCTCCAAGTTCAGGATTGTTCCCTGCGGATGTGGAATCATTATGGCAGATGTCACTCATGGCTTCCCTGCTATGCTGACTGACAACTGGCAGCAGATCCCTCCCCGATCACACTTTACCCTGAGTGTTCTCATGAGATACAGACCAAAACTGATCCCTTCCTCTCTCCTCTGGGGAAGGTTTTGGGGAAAATCAGCTCCTGATAGGTTTGATCTCTCCCACACATATTTTGGATTGTTCATCCCTTTTTCCATTTCTCTCTCTGAGATTTTCTTTCTTTCCGGTGCAGGTAGTGCTCTATGTCTGGATTATCTCTGTCTCCCATCAGGTGATGGGCTGGTGAGTGAGAATGAGGAGGAGAAACCCCAGCAGGAAGATGCTGAGCAAGGAGAACCACATGGAACTTTATCAGGAAGATCCAAAGGGAATGTTTCCGGGAGTTGTGCACTCCCAGAAAAAACAAAAGCCTGTGAGACTCAGGGGAGGCCAGAGGGAAACTTTAGTAGCCTCTCAGACCTTATAACAAGTGACAGAATCAACTTGGAAGAGACACGCTACACATGCCATGAATGTGGGAAAAGCTTCAGTAGGAGCTCAAACCTTATCAAACATAGGAAAATCCACACAGGTGAGAAACCTTATGGATGCTCTGAGTGTGGGAAATGTTTCTTTAATTGTTCAGGCCTCATCTTACATCAGAGAATCCACACAAGGGAGACGCCTTACACGTGCACTGAGTGTGGGAAAAGCTTTCGTCAGAGCTCTGTCCTTATCAGACATCAGAGAATCCACACAGGAGAGAAGCCCTACACATGCTCTGAGTGTGGGAAAAGCTTTAGTCAGATCTCAGACCTTATCAGACATCGTAGAGTCCACACAGGAGAGAAGCCCTACACATGCCATGAATGTGGGAAAAGCTTCAGTCGGAGCTCTGCCCTTATCAGACATCAGACAATCCACACAGGTGAGAAACCTTATGAATGCTCTGAGTGTGGGAAATGCTTCATCGATAGTTCAGCCCTCATCTCACATCAGCGAATCCACACAGGAGAAGCGCCACACACATGCTCTGAGTGCGGGAAAATCTTCAATCGGCGCTCACACCTTATCGTACATCAGAGAATCCACACAGGAGAGAAGCCCTACATGTGCTCTGAGTGTGGGAAAAGCTTTAGTCAGAGCTCACACCTTATCAAACATAAGAAAATCCACATGGGTGAGAAATCTTATGGATGCTCTGAGTGTGGGAAAAGCTTCAATCAGAGCTCAAGCCTCATTAGACATTACAAAATCCACATGAGAGAGAATTGTAATAAATCCCTTGACTAGTGTTGGCCAAACATTTTTTTTAAATAAATCACATTTGCTAATTCCCACATAGTGATTTTTGCACCATCTTCACTGTGGTGTCTCAGCTCCACCAGATCAGTTGCCTGCTTCTGCCTTTTGCAGCTCACCCTTCTTTGGGGTCAGTCCTGTGATCTTTTCTATCAACTCCTTTCCTTTTGAGTCACAGGAGTGTGTGTCCCTCCAGCCAGGAATGTTCATCCCTCCAGGTGAGGGGAGAGAGGTTTGATCCCAAACAAGCTACACTGAGGCAAAAACTACCTGTGCCTGACATCCACTAGGACTGTACATGGCATTGGCTGCTCAAGTTAGTGATCTTAATGTGAAAAATTGTAGTGCAGATGCAGCCCAGGTGCAGGGGTTGGCATTAGCTTTCCCCTTGACCTGACCTAAACTCCATCACTTTCCCTAGTCTAAACAAACCCTGAGCATCACGGTTATACTGTTCCCCCATTTCACAGCAATTGTTAGTCATCGAGTTCTCCCTTGGGGAACAAATTGTTTCATTCCCAGTTGTTCTGATGTTGCTGCAGGTTGAGCTGGAGAGCAGATATTTTTATGATCATTTTCCACACTTAAAATATATTGAACTATAACAAAGAGCAGGAACAGGGCAGGGATAGGGAAAAATGTCATTTCACCCGCTGTAACTACAGACGTAGTTCGGGTAAGTCAGAGGGATTCCCTTATTCCCCATCACCATCCTCCTTCCATCCGTGCTAGAACCTAAGAATCCTTTTCCTTTCCATCGTTGTGGGATGGGAGACTCCCAAAAATGCTCCCTGTGCTATAGCACATGGCTAAGCTCAGAGAATAAATCCCCAATAGCCCCTGAGCTTTGCTTTTTGAATTCTGTGTTTCCGATTACTTCAAGCCGGGGCATTGTGATTATTTACCAGTTTCTCTAGCACTGTTCCTACCACTGTTTCTGTAACATATTTTGTTTTCTTGTGGGACAGGGTTGTTATTCCTTTGCCTAACCCCAACCTGGAAGGCCAGGGGGTCTGTTTTCTCTGGCCCCTCCCCACAGACAAATCTGACAGGGTTGAACCTGCCAGGAGCAAACAAAAAGCCCCACTGGTCACACACACACACACAGCAGATAGACACACACAAGACAGAGAAGAAACTGAATTATTTGAGCTATCAACATTTCCACTTTCCCACAGCATGTTAGTTCTGAAGGTTGTTTTAATTTGTTTATTTTCTTGGAACCAGAAATGGGGAAAGAGACACTGGAGTCGGTGGAATTACAGCAGGGAGGGATAAGTCTCATGATTCGTCACTAACCAAAGGCTTTGTAAACAGAGCGATAATGTTACTGAATGGTCTGGCTAACCCTGCAGTTAGAAACAATCAGCTCTATGGGTGTAAATTGACAGAGGCTCTGCTGCTGATCATGAAATAGCAGCTGTTTAAAGGTAATGTGCTTCTATTTCAATGCCTCTGGAAGTACAGAAAACAAAGATCTGTGTTAAAGGAAAGTTGCCATTTCTCAGAGCCCCAATTTCTGTTGTGTGTGTACAGGAAGGTTTGAATGTGTAGCAGGTAGTTTGCTAAAACTTAGCTATTTTATGTGTGTAACAGGCTCCTGCCCACCTCCAGCAGAGGTTTCAATCACATAGACTCATAGACTTTAAGGTCAGAAGGGACCATTATGATCATCTAGTCTGACCTCCTGCACAAAGCAGGCCACAGAATCCCACCCATCCACTTCTATAACAAACTCCTAACCTATGTCTGAGTTATTGAAATCTTCAAATTGTGGTTTGAAGACCTCAAGCTGCAGAGAATCCTCCAGCAAGTGACTCATGCCCCACGCTGCAGAGGAAGGCGAAAAACCTCCAGGGCCTCTGCCAATCTGCCCCGGAGGAAAATTCCTTCCCGACCCCAAATATGGCGATCAGCTAAACCCTGAGCATGTGGGCAAGACTCCCCCGCCAGCACCCAGGAAAGAATTCTCTGCCGTAACTCAGATCCCATCCCATCTCACATCCCATCACAGACCACTGGGCATACTTACCTGCTGATAATCAAAGATCAATTGCTAAAATTAATTGCCAAAATTAGGCTATCCCATCATACCATCCCTTCCATAAACTTATCAAGCTTAGTCTTAAAGCCAGATATGTCTTTTGCCCCCACTACTCCCCTTGGAAGGCTGTTCCAGAACTTCACCCCTCTAATGGTTAGAAACCTTCATCTAATTTCAAGTCTAAACTTCCTAGTGTCCAGTTTATACCCATTTGTTATTGTGTCCACATTGGTACTGATCTTAAACAATTCCTCTCCCTCCCTAATATTAATCCCTCTGATATATTTATAAAGAGCAAGCATATCCCCCCTCAACCTTCTTTTGGTTAGGCTAAACAAACCAAGCTCTTTGAGTCTCCTTTCATATGACAGTTTTCCATTCCTCGGATCATCCTAGTAGCCCGTCTCTGAACCTGTTCCAGTTTGAATTCATCCTTCTTAAACATGGGAGACCAGAACTGCACACAGTATTCCAGATGAGGTCTCACCAGTGCCTTATATAACGGTACTAACACCTCCTTATCTTTGCTGGAAATACCTCGCCTGATGCATCCTAAAACTGCATTAGCTTTTTTAATGGCCATATCACATTGGCGGCTCATAGTCATCCTGTGATCTACTAATACGCTGAGGTCCTTCTCCTCCTCTGTTGCTTCCAACTGATGTGTCCCCAATTTATAACTAAAATTCTTATTATTAATCCCTAAATGCATGACCGTGCACTTTTCACTATTAAATTTCATCCTATTACTATTACTCCAGTTTACAAGGTCATCTAGCTCTTCCTGTATGATATCCCGGTCCTTCTCTGTGTTAGCAATACCTCCCAGCTTTGTGTCATCTGCAAACTTTATTAGCACATTCCCGCTTTTTGTGCCAAGGTCAGTAATAAAAAGGTTAAATAAGATTGGCCTCAAAACAGATCCCTCTAGAACTCCACTAGTAACCTCCTTCCAGCCTGACAGTTCACCCTTCAGTACGACCAGTTGTAGTCTCCCCTTTAACCAGTTCCTTATCCACCTTTCAATTTTCATATTGATCCCCATCTTTTCCAATTTAACTAATAATTCCCCATGTGGAACTGTGTCAAATGCCTTACTGAAATTGAGGCAACTTACTGAATGTCACACAAATTAGTCCATCCCTCCCCATATTCAGTCTCTGACCGGAATGTTAGAATGAGGCAGAGAACTGGGAAAGTATCACAGTAGGAATACATTAAAAAGTGGGATTAATCAGAGCTGGGATGCAGACAGAGCCTGTTCCAGAGCTGGTGAAGTGACAGGGACACACTCCCGCTAGTGCTGGCTCTGAAATAACAGCAGAAGCAGATCAAAGAGAATGAGCTCATGTGGGAGCTATGGGCAGCTGCCCTGTCAATGCATCACTCACCTGGCAGGTGTTACACAAAACACAGCACTTCCCCCCACTGCCACCACTTCATTATACTGTCCATGGGGCTGTTTGTCCTGCAGGACTTTGATCTCTCGGGGTGGTCCATGGTAATTCATAAAAGAGCCATTAGGGGAGCAGGAGTCATCCCAATGGAAATCTCTCCACTTCTTTCTCAGTGTTATCTTCTTAGCCCTGGCTTTGGAGATGACATTAGCCTTACTCCTGTCTTGATTTTAGGTAGGATTGTGATCACCTTCTGGGGCTTGGCAGCTTAGAACTTTTGAGGGCTTTTCTCTGCCTTTTTGGTCCCTGATGCAGTCAGTAAATTCTAGACATGGGCATGGTGACCTTCCTGAGGATCTTTAGCCAGCTTCTTGGTGGCTATTTTCCTGCTCACAGCCACTGTCTTCTTCTCATGCCTTGTCCTGGGGGCCCAGCTGCTGGTTGAATGGGAAGGAGCCAAAGTGCTGGTGACTTTAACCCGCACCAAGTTGCCTTTGCTCGTCAGACTCCTGAACCCCAACTGGACGTGGTTCTTGTTCTTCTGCACAGCACAGCCCTGGAGAAGAGGGATCTTCAAATGTACATTCATATGATCCCTTTGTTTAATTGACGAAAACATATAGACACTTAGAGGCTTGGAACTGATTTCAGCTGATGGACAGGTGTGCTAGGTTTTTATGCATTTGGACAGTGAAATGTTGAGTATTTACATTCATTTCAAGCATCCCCGTATTGTGGAGCTCCTGAACATAATGGAGAATGGAAATGAAAATGTTTTCCCTTTTTTCAAAAATAAAAATAACAGGCTTATTAGAGAGCACTTGGATTTGAACCAAGGACCACTTGATCTGCAGTCAAACACTCTACCACTGAGCTATACCCCCTGAGAGCAGATGCTTTTCCCATTGTAGCTGAAGCACATCAGTGATTCCAGTAGCATGGGCAGGTTCTCTCTGGGGCACAGAGATTTTCTGGGGAGTTGGTGGCTCCTTTCTTTCCTCACCCTGGAGTAAACTCAGCTTCTTATTCCATGGTACATGTTTTATGGAATAACAACAGCAGCTTGAAGAAAGAGCAGAGTGAATATCTCACTCTCAGGGCTGAAGGTGGCCATGTCCCCTCTGTCTGACCGTTGCCATTGCAGGAGAGAAGGTTTCAATGGAATTGAATGCCCTGGCTCAGACTAGAGACACAGAAAGGTTTTGCTGTTCGTTGAACAGCCAAGGAGATTGTGTCTGTATGTGAAACTGAGGAGGGACATGAAATGCCCACAGGGTGGCGCAATGCCCTAAGCTAAGGCAGGAGGGTGAAGGAATGGGGCTGAGGAATGACTGAAGTGGACTCACCTGGGATTGAAATGACATTTGTTTGTGTCGGGCAGTGAGAAATGTGACATTAATTCAGATGCAGGGTTGAGGCTTCTTTAGCTCCTTGTAGAACATGAACTTGATTTCCCAGAAGGGAGAAAGGGAAAGTCTGGGGCGGCCGTTAGTCCCTGGCTGGAGCAGTGTATGAAAAAGGCTCCAGAGACGCAGCTGGCAATTACAGGCCACTGAGGCTAACGTCAGTACCAGGTACATTGGGTGGAATTGTAGAGCCCAATGATTAGACACATCAGTGAAGGGAATTTGCTGGGTGTAGCGTGTGGTTCCCTGCTCCTGCCCTGCGGGGCTTGAAGCAGCCCAGGAGAGGGCTGGGGCTGGGGCAAGGAGCCTGGGCTGATTGGGGGAAGCAGGCTCAGCTGTGGCCATGCCCCAGTCAGGCCCAGCTGGCCCCTAGAAGAGGCTGTGAGCCAGGAGCCCAGTCAGTCTCCCTCTGCTTGTAGCGAGAGAAGGGCCTGGCTGCAGGGACCCAAGCAAGACACCTAGAGTGGGAGCAGGGCTGGGGAAGGGCCAGAGGAGCTGGGAGCTCTGGCCTGGAAAGCCCCAGGCTGCAGGCCTGACTATAGGCTGAATAGGTGCAGGGCTGCAAGGGGGCAGCCCAGGGGGAAGCAGAGGCAGCAGGTCCAAACCCCTTTACCTGTGGTGAGTGGCTCACACTGCAGTCTGCCCCAGTGAACGGGGGCTGGATGGAGACTGGGCAGTAGCCAAGACTGAGGTGATGTGGGGATAGTGGGTGGGGGTTCCCCTGGGAGCGGGAGACCCAGAACTGGGGGGGTACTGCCAGGGTAAAAGGGGCACTGGGGTCCTGAGAGGGACAGGGGGCCAGCTGCGGTAAGGTAGATCACTGGCCTGCAGAGGGCGCTCTGATGGCTGCAGAGCTAATTCCCAAAACGACCAGCAGGAGGCGCCACCGGGTGAGTCTGCCCCCGCTCACATTGGGGAAGAATGAACACGGTTTTTGTAAAGGAAAATCATGCCTCACGAATCTACTATAATTCTTTGAGGGAGTCAACAAGCATGTGGATAAAGGTGATCCCGTGGATATAGTATACTTAGATTTTCAGAAAACCTTTGAGAAGGTCTCTCCCCGAAGGCTCTGAAGCAAAATGGGTTAAGATGGAAGGTCCTCTCTGGGATAGGTAACTGGTTCAAAGGCAAGAACGAAAGGGTCTGATTTTCAGAATGGAGAGAGGTAAATAGTGGTGTCCCCCTGGGGTCTGTACTGGGACCAGCACTGTTCAAAATACTCCTAAGTGATCTGGAAAAAGGGCTAAACAGTGAGGTGGCAACATTTGCAGATGATACAAACCAACTCAATTTAGTTACGTCCAAAAGAGAGTGCAAAGTGTGACAAAGGGATCTCACCAAACGGAGTGACTGGGCAGCAAAAAGGCAGATGAAATTCAATGTGGATCAATGCAAAGTAATGCACATGGGAAAACATGATCCCAATTCTACATCTGAACTGATGGGGTCTAAATTAGCTCTTACAACTTAAGAAGGAGATCTTGGAGTCACTGTGGATACTTCTCTGAAAACATCCACTCAATGTGCATCGGCAGTCAAAAAAGCCAACAAAATGTTGGGAAGTCCTTAGGAAAGGGATGGCTAGCAAGACAGAAATATAATATTGCCTGTCTATAAATCTGTGGTAGGCCCACATCTTGAATACTGGAGCTGGTCCCCCATCTCAAAAAGATATATCGGAATTTGGAAAGGCACAGAAAAGGGCAACCAAAATGATTGGGGTATGGAACAGCTGCCATGTGAGGTGAGATTAGTAAGACTGAGGGGAGTTTTCAGCTTGGAAAAGAGATGACTAAGGGGGGGGCTAGGATACAGGTCTATAAAATGATGATGGGTTTGGAGAAAGTAAATAAGGAAGTATCAGAGGGGTAGCTATGTTAGTCTGGATCTGTAAGGAAGTGTTATTTACTCCTACTCATAACACAAGAGCTGGGGTCACCCAATGAAATGAATAGGCAGCAGGTTTAAAACAAACCAAAGGAAGTATTTCTTCACCCAACACACAGTCAACCTGGGGAAACTTTGCCAGAGGATGCTGTGAGGGCCAAGACTATAACAGGGTCCATCAAAGAACTAGATAAGTTGATGGAGGATGGGTCCATCATTGGCTATTAGCCAGGAGGGGCAGGGATACAAAACCATGCTCTTGAAGTGTCCCCAGCCTCTGTTTGCTGGAAGCTGGGAATGGGCGACGGGACGGATCGCTTGATGATTCCCTGTTCTGTCGATTCCCTTGCGGGCACCTGGCATTGGCCACTGTGGGAGGATAGGATTCTGGGCTGGCTGGACCATTGGTCTGATCCAGTATGGCCGTTCTTGTGACCAATAGAGGGCAGTCCCCACCAGCAATATTTATATTTGGTGCGCTGAAAGGGCCAACTTTCCAAAGCTGACCCAAAGGTTTAGTAAAGGTGTTTTGGAGAAAAACACTAAACAGAACAATGTGAATGAAAACTGGGAGCTATTGTTTGAGGAGCTTGTTTAATGGGGCATAAGCCACGTTGCCTAATTAGCTGAGCTTGCAATGGCCTTACACTCAACTCCCTGACATTTCTCCGTCTGCAAATGTGGTACCCATTTTAAAACCTAGATCCAATCAATTACAACATGTCAGTAAACAAGATGGCGGTAAACAAGAGATTCCCATAAGGCTCCCTCCCTTCCTCTTCCCAAGAGCCACCCTCATCCTCTCTCCCCTTTCTGCTCCCGCATCCTCTGCAAACTTTCGAAGACAGATGCCTCGTGATGGCCTTTGCTCGTGGGGATGTTGCCTCTTGGTCAGGGTTTCGGCCCTTTTCGGGGGAAGGATGCAGCAGATGGTGGTGGGGGGGAGCCCAGGGCCTCCCATGGGCTCTGACCCAGGCCACTCTGAGGGCAACACTTCTTACCACCCCGCTATTGTCCTAAGTTCACAGTTTATCACAGGAAGCTCTGAAGGGTGTCAACTCACTGCTTGGTACCTCTTCTCAGCCGGGTGTGGCATGGCAGCTCTCTCCTTGGGGTGGCAGCTGCCTCTGTTATGCTGACGGATCCAGGTTGGTGATGCGGTGGTGGGCGGGATTGAACCGGGGATCTCTGGAGCTTAGTGTGTGGGCCTCTACAGCATGAACTAAAAGCCACCCGGCTGTTAGCGAGGGCGGTATAGAAGACATGTTTTATTGCTCCCTCTAAGTGATCTCGGTGCCACTAGCTGGGACACCACACCACACCCTGGAGGTGTGTGGGTTACGTACTTCCCCTAGCTGAGGAAGCGCATCCTGAGCTTCGGAGAGTTCCCAGCTGTAACCCCGGACGACCCCTGTAACAATGCGACCACTGGCAGGACACTATTGAGAGTATCAATTCAGGACAAATTGCTTGGAGCAGGGCAGTCACAGCCCGAGGCCCTTCACTATTAAAGCACGTCACAGCAGCCATGCAGAGAGAACTTTGGTTTCACCCCACTGGCCAATCGGACGTCATACAAGCAATTCCCTCAGCTATTCCAGTTCCCTTCTATCACCACCAGCCCCGCTCCTTATGGGGATGAATGGTTATAAAAACCAATACCCCAGTAAAAGAAAAAAGATTCTCAAAGGACTCCAAAGGACCAAGCCCCAGATGCAGGTCAATAGACGAGTCAGATCTTACCCACAAATCACGCTCTTGCAAATCCTTTAGCGTTGTTATGGAAAAATTGATCCATGTGTTGTGTTTTCAGTCAGATCAGCCTGAGGCCTTTTATTGATTAGAAGCACGCAGGGGAGAACTGTTATGGAAACGGCCTCCCCGAAGCTGGTTACAGACAGCCTTATAAAGCTTAAAACCACAATCGTAATATGCAAGTTACATACATCATTTCCTTATTATTTTGCTAAAAAAAATTGCAAAGTTAATGCTGATTGGAGCAGGAGTAAATTTCTTCCATATTAGGCTTTTCCTGTTCTTACTTATCTGTTCTATGCGGTTACGTGTTGACAGTAGGGGATATTACAAAATTGTTTATCAGTCGGGGACTATTAGGACTTTCCACTGTCTCCTCTGTGCCCCCCTGCTTGGCTTGTCTGGCTGGCCCTGGCAGCTTGACATGAGGCCTGGGCCTACAAGGCCTTGGATAACACTGGATTTTCCCTTACAACATCTAAAATATAAAGGTTTATTCACAAAAAGAAAGAAATATTGATGAGAGTTAAAATTTTTAAAGGAATTAATTACACACAGTAATGGCAAAGTTCTTGGTTCAGGCTTGTAGCAGTGATGGAATAAACTGCAGATTCAAATCAAGTCTCTGGAGTCCATCCACAGCTGGGATGGGTCATTCAGTCCTTTTTACAGAGCTTCAGTTTGTAGCAAAGTCCCTCCAGAGGTATGAAGCAGGACTGAAAATAAGATGAGGCATCAGCCTTTTCTAGCTTCTTGCCATGTGGTCTTTGCTTTCTTTGTCCCAAGGACACTCTATCCAGCACGTGTCATAGAAAAACCTTAGAGTTCTGTCCATAGGCAGGTCCCTGCAGACCTTGCTGAGTCACAAGGTGTATCTGCCTTCTCTCAGTGGGTCGATTGTAGAGCTGATGGTCCTTAATGGTCCATTAAGCAGGCTAGGCAGAACTGACACCAACTTATCTGGGGTGTTCCCCGGAAGAAGAGCACAAGTTTGAAATACGGGCAGCATAGAGCCAATATTCATAACGTCAACTACAAAAATGATACACATCTAGAGATAGCATCATTATAATCAACCAATCAGAACCTCTCCATAGACCCCTTACACGACAACCTTTCTACAATATTGGCTGCAAATATAGAACAGTGGTCGCAACGGTGATCTATAGAGTTACAGATTATGTCAATAACGTCACAGGAGGTGACACGGCATCAGTGAGACTGATACTGGAATACTGCCTCCAGTTTTGCTGTTCTCATTTGAAAAAGATGTTGTGAAATTGGAGCTGGGGCAGCAAAGAGCCACCAAATGTTCTGAGGACAGGAGAAAAATGCCTTCTAGTGAGCTATTGAAAGAGCTCAACCTGTTTAGCTGATCAAAAGAAGATTGAAAGGTGACTTCATTGAAGTGCTGAAGTGCCTTAATGGAGAGAAAAGATTGGGTATTAAAGGGCTCTTGAATCTAGCAGAGAAAGGAATAACAAGACCCAATGGCTGGAAGGTGAAAAGAGACAAATTCGTATTACAACTAAGGCACAAATATTCAACAGCGAGGATGATTCATCACAGGAACAAAGCTACCAAGGAAAGTGGTGGATTCGCCATCTCTTGATGTCATTTCATGAAGACTAGATGCCTTTCCGCAATGTGTTTGCCCCAAAAGTAGCTATTGTGTCGTACAGGAGGCCTGTGATATGCAGGGGGTCAGATTAGATGCTCTAATGGTCTCTTCTGGCCATAAAGTCGACTAATTTCTGGCAAACTGAGTGTAGCATTGGGAGCAGCGTCTGATGTTTCCCTGTCTAGCCGGCTTGCTGCCTAGAACGAACGCTCCTTGAGTGGGGTGATCCACAGGGAGTAGCTCAAACCTCCAAAGTGCCTGGCCAGGGGCAGGACATTGGCCCAGCAAGGGAGGGGTGTGGCAGTGACATCACAAAGGCCTTTTGCAGGACCTCAGCCTATTGGTCCAAGGTGGTGGGGAGGTGGTGACCTCACAGAGAGATGCTGACATCAGCCAGGCAGGACGGGGCGAGGGGCCAGGGAGACCTCAGAGACCCCTGTGGCTTTGCTTCAGCAAGTCTCCTTCTCCAGGTCTCTCTTTGAGGACTGAGAGAGTATTCGGGTTCACGGAAGTGAGCGCCAGGAGGAACCTCTTTCGAGTTTTCTCCTTCCCTTGTAGTGATTTTACTAGAAAACAGCCGTCCCTGTTTAGAAGGTAAGAGCCTCCTCGAGGTGTGAAACCTGTTCAGTCTGATCCATCTGTTGCGGAGGAGGGCTCTTCAGTTCCCACTGTGGAAGGTCCGCCCAAAAATGTGGGGCTGAAATAGTGCTCAGGCAGTGATCCCCACCAGTGACCTGGGCCATCCTTTGGGCTCTCTGGTGAGAACCCTCAGCCTCCCGTCCTCAGTCTCTACCCTGATTGGCTGAGCAGGGGGTTATTGACAGGGAGGAGACTCAGGTCCTTGTTCTCTTTTAAGACCAAGGAAATAAGTCAGAACCAGTTCTGTGTTTGATGAATTTTGCTGTTCTCTGCATTAATGGTCTCTGAGCAGTTCATGATTCTCTCTGACATTGTAGTTCTCCTCAAATACTTGCTGAATAATTCCTGTGCACTGTTGTTGATCTGGAGCTCATCACAGAGCACTTTATTCAGGTCATTCAATGTCTGAAATTCAAGATCTGATGGTTAGTTTGTAAAAGCAGCGAAGAGTCCTGTGGCACCTTATAGACTAGCAGATGTTTTGGAGCATGAGCTTTTGTGGGTGAATACCCACTTCAGTGGATGCATGTAGTGGAAATTTCCAGGGGCAGGTATACTGAAAATCAGGGCTCTTGGGTCCTATTCCCAACTCTGCCACTGACTGGCTGTGTGACCTGAGACAAGTCAATTCTCCTTTCTCAGCCTTAGCTTCTCCCTCTTTCGAGTAGGGATAATAATGATCCGCTCCTGCCTACCTCACGGTGGGTGGAGGCAGGGCCAGCTCTAGGTTTTTTGCCGCCCCAAGGAAAAAAAATTTGTCTGCCCCCATCCCAGCCCTGGGCTCCCCCCACAACCCTTGCTGCCCGAGCCCTGGGCTCTGCCGCCCCCACCCGCACCCCCCTGCCGCCCCACCTCTGGGCCTCCCCCCCACCCACACCCCCCCTGCCGCCCCAGCCCTGGGCTCTCCTCCAAACACACCCCATGCCGCCCCAGCTCTGGGCTCCCCCTTCCCCACCAGTGCTCCCCCACCCGCACCCCCCTGGCGCCCCAGCCCTGGGCTCTCCTCCAAACACCCCCCCTGCCGCCCCAGCCCTGGGCTCCCCCCCCCCACCTGCACCCTCCTTCCACCCCAGCCCTGGGTCACTGGTAACTTGCTCCCAGGGCGGGTCATTCAGCAGGGATTTTGGATGTGCACAGAACACAGACAGGACTGGTTCCCGCATGGTTACAGAGCTGCAGTAAAGTGGAACAATTTTCAGCTTGTGTGATTGGAGGAGATCTGGATGCGTATTATAAGACTGTCCTCCATAAATGAGGAAAAGTTGAGGTGCCTTTATTATTCTTTGTTTCTATGGGGAATTTGCCAGTGCAATATCACTGTCTTCCTTTTAAACAAACAAAACTAGAAAAAAAATGGCAATCGCTGTTGAAAATAGCAATTCCAGTCCTAAAAAACACTGGGAAGCATTTCTTGCTCAATTGTATCTAGTAGGATGCCCCTGGAACAATGGGATCGAGAAACCTGCATCACTGAAAGTGCAGCCATGGAGACACCACACAGCAGCCTTGCCTAGCAGGGGCAGGGGGGCGAGAAGGGACGTCATCCGAGCTCCCTGCATCCAGGTCACTTTCCTCAGCCGGGCTGCATCAGGGGAGGGCAGAGAGCAGCAGCTTCTGATGCTCCCCTCACAGCCCAGCCCCAGTGGGGAAAATGACCAGGACGCAGGGAGCACATAAGTGTTGCTCCTCGCTCCCCCCAGCCTCTGTGGGGCCACGGAGGAGCATTGGGGCAGGGGAGAGCAGTGAGCACCTTTGCACGGCCACACGGTGCCCTTTGACCCCCTGGAGCCCTGGGCGGCTCCGGGGGCCCCACCCCTAAGGCCGGCCAGGCTCCCCAGCATGAGCAGCAGAGACACAGGGAGACTGGCCACCCACTGAGCAGAGGTAGCCTGGGCGGCTCGTAATGGAGGCTCGGGGGGGCTCAGCCTCCCCAAACCTTGCGTCGCCAAGGGGACAGTGGGGCCCATGACTAGGGGCCCTGGGCAAATTAGGCCCCCCTGGGAAAGTCTCCCCCACGGCGGCCCCAGGGCTGGAGGAGCTCCCACTCCCTGCTACGGCCCGGGGGCTGCAGCAGGGGCACAGAGCTTCTCTGGTCTCGGGGCCGCAGCGGGGCAGGGGTAAAGGAGTGACAGGGTGGGGCCAGTGGGGGAAGGGGTGGAACAGAGGTGACAGTGGGTGGGGCCGTGGGTGGAAGGTGTGGAAGGGGGCGGAGTCACACACAGAAGTGGGGGGGGGCGGGTTCCGGTGCTGGGGCCCCCGCACTTGTTCTCCCTTTCCCTGGGCTTTGGCATCACTAGCCCCTGCTGAGCGAGTAGGGGTCAGTGGTCCCCAAAACGTGGGGTGTGACTCCTAGGGGGACACAGAGGAAGATTGATGGGGGCACCTCAGGGCCTGAGCCAGCCCCCATGGAGGGCAGGGAGGGAGCCCCACTCAGCCCCACTCTGTCCCAGATCTTCCCCACCCTCAGCCTGGGCCCCTGGCTCCCAGCCCGGCCTCGACCCCCTGACCCCTGTCCGCTCCCCTCTCCCCAGCAAGCAACGGCCCCACTCCCAGCTCCGGTTCTCGACCGCGGCTTCCGAGGGGCCACAGCCATGGATACGAGGGCGCAGTGTGAAATGTTTGGGGACCACTGGGTTAGGGTGACGTCCTCCATCACTTCTCTGCTGTCCAATGAAAGCGATTCCTCACCCACCCACCCCTCCCTCAGGACGGCCTAGGTACGTTCTGCTGCCCTTCACTCGTACAGGGAGGAGAATAACATTTCATTCCACTCAATGCTAAAGTGATTTGCAATCCACCACCATCCACAACTGGTCATTTTGGGGAAGTGGCCCCATCATGCTGCATAGCTAGGCAGAGTAAGGGTGTCTATGCAAACACGGCCTGTTCCTGAAGTCTTCCCCCAGCTTCTCACTAGCTGTGAGGGGGGAGCTCATTCAGCTCCTGCTTACGCTTAGTATTTAAAAACTCCTTAGTGGCCCTATCTCTGCTGGCCTTAGATTTCTCCTCCTGTCCTTATCTTAGCAGCTCAGATGAGGTGGCCGAGTAGTTAAGGTGATGCTGTTAATCCATTGTGCTCTGCATGCAGGGTTCAAATCCCATCCTCATGGGCTGCATTTAGTCTTCGTTCTCCTTTACAGACAACCATCTCCCCCCTTGGTACAATGACAGATCAAACAATGTTGTTTCTTGCAAACAAAAACCTTCTCAGAATCTCAGCTGGCTCCCCCCCCCTTGCTTCAAATAAAATGTCTAAATCCCAGATTTCTAAAAAAATTCTCTAGTCCTGCATTTCTTAGTTTTTATCTCAAAGGGAACTGCCTCATAATCTGCCCCGAACACCCTGGGACCTCCCCAAATAATTAAAATACCCCCAACCTGAGCAAGGCCACAACAGTGAACCAAAGCCAGTGTCTAGACCAAGCTGTTCTGAAGGAGACAACTCAACCATTTTCTCTCTGCTTCCCTTGGCAAAGTCTGACTGGGAAAACAAAATTCCCCAAACTGAAAATTTTCTGCTGAGAAACCACTACTAGTCTGTTTGGGGACTTTGGTTTGAATGTACTATTATTATTCTCTTCTGATTTCTGAATCAGTTTTGTCATGCAGGTGTATTTCCAGCTGTTGAGTTGTGGGGAGGAGAGGCCAATTCATAATGTCTCTACCCCACCTGTCATAGTTTCTTCCAACTGGCTAGGAAGTACCTTTGCTAGGATGTGAGTCAAGCAGTGCCCATTGTCGCTGTGCTATCTCGGAGAAGTCTGCATTGTACACGGTTCCTGCCTGGGATAGTCCTTGGCAGTGTGGATCCCTTTAACGGGCCAGCAGCGAGTCTGGCTCCTCCATTGTCACACCTGAAAGGCTGGTGGGGGGCATTTCCCAACCTCATCTCAGTAACACACACAGAGCAAAACTTCCCAGCCAATGCTACACACACAATCCAACACAATAGTAATGTTCAACAGACCAAGACTTTTGAAATGACACCTCACCAGGCAGACTTTGTACAAACCATATCATCATTATAGGAGAGTGGTGAATATGGGGCTTCCAGGGTGCTGCTTTGAGCACAGCGTGCCACCCCTGGGCTGACATTGCAATGGAGACGTACCCTTAGAGTCCATCTCTCCTGGGATAAAGATGGCAGCAGGGCTGGCCTGGGTCATCTGACTTGGGCTCATGAAGCTAAAGCTGAGAGGCTAAAAACTGTGGTGCAGATATTTGTGTTCACACTGAAGCCTGGGTTCAGAAACCCTCACCCCTCGTGGGGTCTCAGACGTTGGGCTCAAGACCATCTGTCTGCACTGTAATTTTATACTCTTGCAGCCCAAGCCACATAACCCTGAGTCAGCTGACCCGGGCTTTGCGACAGGTGCCCTGGGTGTGTTAATCGCAGTGCAGACATAACATTAGGCTACGTCTCCAGTGCAATGAAACACCCACGACTGGCCCGTGTCACATTAATCAGGGTCATGCGGCTTGGGCTGTAAAGTTGCAGTGTCCGTGTCTCGGCTCAGGCTCAGTCCCCTGCTCCAGGAGCCCAGAAGGTTGGGAGGGGGTTTAGCAAGTGGAAATGGTAAAACCGCAGGGGAGTATTACCCTGGACTCATGGCATTTCTACATTGGTATGTCTGCTCTGGGGCAGGGACAGAAACACGTCCTGCTGCTTTTGTTATTTCAAAGGGCGGTTTAGGATTTTCATTCTCAGACACGGTGCACAAAACAGGACTCAACCCTCGGCATAAACTAAACGAGCTGCCCACAGATTCTGGCAGCCACAATGAGCATTTGGTGTGAGAGCTCAGACCTGCCCCCAGGGCCGCTCAGAGGATTCCGGGGGCCCGGAGTCTTCGGCGGCGGGGGGCCCTTCCGTTCCGGGACCCGCCGCTGAAGTGCCCCGAAGACCCGCGGCGGGAGCCCCCCGCCGCCGAATTACCGCCGAAGCGGGACCCGCCGCCGAAGTGCGGCGGGGGCAGTGGTTTCCCCAGGAATTGAAATTAGGGGGGGTGTTCGAATTTACAGGGGAGGTGTCAGGACCTATGAGATATATAAAAAAGATATGAATAAAGTAAATGTTCTGTTAGGATTATGCAAATTTAACATAAGAATAATGCAAGTTACACCAAAACACATAACAATTCTAGATTTCTAAAAAACCATATATTTTTTTAAAAAGTATTTAATTTAAATTGACTTTTGAAAAGTAAGCCATCATAGGGTAAGAGGAAAGTCCTCTCATGGATCAGTAACTGGTTAAAAGATGGGAAACAAAGGGTAGGAATAAATTATCAGTTTTCAGAATGGAGAGAGATAAATAGTGGTATCCCTGAGGGGTCGGTACTGGGACCAGTGCTGTTCAACATATTCATAAATGATCTGGAAAAATGGGTAAACAGTGAGGTGGCAAAATTTGCAGATGATACAAAACTATTCAAGATAATTAAGTCCCAGGCAGACTGCGAAGAGTTACAAAGGGATCTCACACAACTGGGTGACTGGGCAACAAAATGGCAAATTAAATTCAGTGTTGATAAATGCAAAGTAATGCACATTGGAAAGCAATCTCAACTATACATACAAAATGATGGCATCTGAATTAGCTGTTAACACTCAAGGAAGAGATCTTGGAGTCATTGTGGATAGTTCTCTGAAAACATCCACTCCATGTGCAGCAACAGTCACAAAAGCAAACAATGTTGGGAATCATTAAGAAAGGGATAGATAATAAGACAGAAAATATCATATTGCCTCTATATAAATCAATGGTATGTGCACACCTTGAATAGTGTGTGTAGATCTGGTCACTCATCCTAAAAAATATATATTGGAATTGGAAAAGGTACAGAGATGGGCAACTAAAATGATGAGGGGTATGAAACAGGAGGAGAGATTAAAGTGACTGGGAATTTTCAGCTTAGAAAAGAGATGACTAATGGGGATATGATAGAGGTCTACAAAATCTTGACTGGTGCGAAGAAAGTGAATAAGGAAATTTTATTTAATTCTTCACATAACACAAGAACTAGCAGTCACCCAATGAAATTAATAGGCAGCAGATTAAAAAAAAACAAAAGAAAGTATTTCTTCACACAATATAAAGTCAACCCAAGGAACTCTTTGCCAGGGGATGCTGTGAAGACCAAAACTATAACAGGATTTTAAAAAGAACTAGATAAATTCCTGGAGAACAGGTCCATCTGTGGCTATTAGCCAGGATGAGAGGGATGCAACGCCATGCTCTGAGTGTCCCTAGCCTGTTTGCCAGAGGCTGGGAATGGGCAACAGGGGATGGATCACTTGATGATTCCCTGTTCTATTCATTCCCTCTGAAGCACCTGGCCTTGACCACTGTTGTAAGACAGGGTACTGGGCTAGATGGACCATGGGTCTGACCCAGTATGACCATTCTTATGTAAAAATTAATTATAATAAAAATGTTTAGTACAGAAACTCCCCAACATAATGACCTCCCAAGACAGCAACGATGTGAGATAACAACCTTGGCAAATACTGCATTTTAAAAATCTTGGCCTACTGGGAAACATATTTATATAAGTTTCCATTCCCAGTCACAAATCTAGCATTCGGGAGCAAAGTGACTAAAATATAGTCCAACAAACAAATGTTTATTTAACGTGCCCCTCACTTTTCCCTCCACCACACCCCACTCACCAGTGTTGTCCTTGGTCAGTGGAGACTCAGAGTTCAGAGGTGCTTTCACGTGAGCACACCTCCCAGGTGGGGGACAAAAAGGCACAGTTCGCTCTGGCCACTGCTGTTCGTTGTGCCACCGTTCACTCCACTGCTCTGTTGCCAATGGCCCTGAACAGTCACCTTCTGCTGTCACCTACCACTGTGACCTCTGTGAGTTGGTCTCTTGAGGTTCCACCAGCTCTCAGTGATTTCAGCTGAGCTCTCAGTGGGGGAACCTCGCTGCTAGTGCAGTCTGGGCTGTCTCTTACACAAAAACACTGTACCCACAGGAACACTGTCCCCACAACAGGACTAAGCACTTAGACCTGATTGTCAGTGATTTCAGCTGCAGTGATCACTTAACAGAACAAAAGACTATGGAGCCTAATCAGCTCTGTCTTTAAACAGTGGAGAGGGACAGGTCCCCACCCTCTCTCTTGATGCCTTCAGATCATCACAGGCTAAGTACAGTTCTACTGCCCTTTACTCATACAATAAGAACAACATTTCATCCCCCCTTCCCCCCACATTCAAGTGGTTTGTAACCCAACCCCAGCCAAAATCTATCACTTGGACAACACAGCTCTGTTTGCTGGATACCTACGTAGATTAGGTGTGAATGTAAATATAATCTGGCCCTGAAGCCTTAGCCCCCAGCTCATCACTAGCTGTCAGGGAGAGCTCATTTAGACTTTGCTTACAAATCATCATTTGAAATTATTAGGTTGGCCAACATCACCGAAATCAATGCACTGACATCATAAAAAACAGCTGTATAAGGAAGCAAGGAAGCTAATCTATGTTCATACTTTTCAAATCTATTATACTTTTTCAGATACACGTATTTTATCATATACTGTATAAGCTTTTAAAGTGTGTATTAATGTTTCAGTTTAAATTCAGATTTCCAAACAGTCACTAAATTGGTATGTAACTAGCTCACAAAACTTGGGGGGGTGTTGGGAAAATTCAGGGGGGGTGTACACCCCCCCTGGGGGGGGTGTAGGGAAATCACTGCCTGCCTGTGTCTGTTTCAAAACTAAAGTTGGGATCATGTAACCCAGGAAAAAAGCCCTGAGCCGGTACTTAGTGCTGTGAACTCCAGGTGAGAGAGAGGCAGGTTTGGAGGAGGAAATCAAATACATCAAGAGGGGAGAAAGCAAAAGGTCTGCAACACGGCAGGCTGAGACTTTTAACTCCCTTTCCCCCCTTCCCCCGCAGGAGGGGAAACTGAGGCACTGAGTGATCAGATTCCCCTCTCCAAATTATTTGCAAAGGAGGAGGACGGAGGCTCCTATCCAAACCAGTTCCCTTCCCATCAACTCTGCTTTCCCTGCTGCAAGACCGCTGTAGGGGCTGAATATTTCCATTAAACCATGGCTCCTTCATTTGCCCTGCAACAATGAAATAGATCAGCTTGGGGTGGAATAGCCCCCCCCCAAAGCTTTGTGGATATTAAGGTTTGGGGGGGGGCATGACAATATTCCAGATCAATCAAATGCCCAGCTCAGCTTTCTAGCCATCCAGCAGCTTTAGGGCAGGGAAGGAAGGTGCTATTGGTGCAGAGTGGTCGCAAAACAGGGGTGAATTTAGCGGGGGGTTGAGGGGTCTGCTTGAAATCCCACCCGATGCAGCCACACAGAATCATTGGCAGCGCTGAGAGAGGCCAGGAGTGGAAGCAGGTGGCCTGGGGGTGGGGGGACATTTGCCCTCAGTCCTCGGCTCTGGGATGGACTAGGCTGGGTGGTGGGTTCAGTCTAGTCTTCCAGACTGTTGCTCTCACTGGGGTTTGTGGTTTTCATCTGGCTCCACTGAAAAGATCAAACAAGCCCAGTAGAAAAGGGGAGTGAGAGAGGCGGGAAGGAGTTTGTAAGGGGTTTAAGTGACCCATCAGCGAAAGAGTAAAACCAGAGTTTGACTGGGTTTCCCCCCAGCCACCACTCCTGCAAACACTGGGAAGGGGGCAGCTCCATCCCCCACTGAGGCTATGGTGAGGGACAACAGGGGAGGAAGGAAGCTACATGGCAGTCCCTTCCCCCGAACACCACCCTCCAGCCCCCAAACTCTGTCCCAAAGCCTGCACCCACCCCTCCGCATGCCCTCCCAGAGCCTGCACCCCTCCACCCTTCCTGCACCCCACCCCGTGCCCCAGCCTGGAGCCTGCACCCAGCACCCAAACTCCGTCCCACTCAGCCCTGGGCAAAGCTCCTTGGTCTGGCTCCCAGCCCCTCTCCAAGGGTTGCAGCTGTCTGGAGGTGCTGCCTTCCACACCTTCCTCATTCACACCTCATTCATTCAATAGGGCAATTGATTACAAAGTGGAGAGAAGATCTTATTCTACTTCTAGCAAAAAGACATTTTTCTTTTACCTTAATTATACTACCTTAGGGGCCTGCTATAACATATTACTAAGGTTCAATACAAAGTCATGTAAAAGTTATACAAAAATGCATAATGCAGAGATTTATCTACAACTGCATTGCTTGACTGCTGGGTGCGGTAATATAGTGACCCCTGGGTCTTTGAATAAGGCTATATACTGGGGGGGGTGCAGCGGCGAGTCGGGGGTGAGCGGGTGGGCAAGTGGCAGGTGGGCAAAGAGGCGAGCAGGGAGCCAGCAGAGGGTTTAGGGGCGGGTATGTAGGTTTCTGGCAGGGGAGGGAGAAAGTGAAAGGAGGCGATTGGTGGGTGGGAGACGGACTAGGAGGGACGCAGCAAGTCAGTGGGGGACTAAGGGGTGAGGAGGGGTGTGATGGTGGGGCCGAGCTGGGAGGGGGCAGGTCCTATTTTACTGCTGTGATCTGGTCACCCTGTGTGTGCCAGGTTTCAGAGTAGCAGCCGTGTTAGTCTGTATCCGCAAAAAGAACAGGAGTAATTGTGGCACCTTTCACCTGAAAAATTTATTTCAGCATGAGCTTTCATGGGCTACAGCCTACTTCTTCGGATGCATAGAATGGAATACTTCTTTTTGCCTATGTGTGCCGTTTCTCCCACCTCCCCCTCAAACCTTCCTCTTTGGCCCACAGCTGTTTTGATGGGGTGGCGCTGAGGAAGGAGGGTTTGTTTCTGCGAGGTGAGCGGCGCTGGTGGGGGCAGTGTTTCCACGGGGCCGGGCGGTGCTGGGGGGAAGGAGGGGGCATAAAATAAACATTATTGAAGAAAATCAGTTGTACAACTATCAAAACATAAATTATTTTCCTAATATGAAAGTGAAAATCTATAATTAATATTATTTTAGAATGTGGTGACTTCTATCAATATGTGCAAGAGATCAAGAGATATTTGTAGAAAGTACCCAAGTGGGAGTAAGAAAAGAGCCATATACAATATGATGTAATGTATGTAATGTAACCTCGGGGGTTAGGAGCAAGCACCTTCCTGTGGGAACCCCCTCTGTGCAGCACTGTATGTATGTATGTAATATATAATTTTGTTATTATGTATCTAGTCATGGAAAGTAAATAATACATGTAAATAATACATGTAAGAAATGAAAGGTGGGGTTTTAAAAGTTTTTTTTTTTTTAAGTCATCCCTGCCGGGGCCCCGTCAAAACTGTTCGAATTGGGCCCCGCACTTCCTAAAGCCGGCCCTGCCCTCAGAGCCTCACCAGCCAGAGAACCCCCACCAGACCGTCACTGCCAGGTTGGGAATCCCAAAGGATTTTCCCCCTCACCCCAAGAGACCCAAAAAGCCAGAGACCTCCCAAAAGGGACCCCCACTGGGAACTCAGTCCCTCACTGCCTGCCTAGGACCCCCCCCTGCCCTCCAACAGGATCTGCCCTGCCCTTTGCCTGGCACCCCCTCCTCCCCCCTGCGGGATCCCCTGGTGCTTTACAGGGGCACCCCCTGGCCTAGCGCTGGGGATTCTCCCACACACACTCTGTGCATTGGGCACGGCAGCGATCCCAGGAGTCTGCGGGGGAAGCCCAGACAGAGCCCCTGGCACAGCACCAGGCTCCCTCTAACCCCCTGTCCCGCCTCCCCAAGAGACGCCCACCCCGGCTGTTCTGCAGCCAACGGCCCCCAGCGATACCCACCTCCAGGACCCACAGCCTCAGGGCTGGGCACATCACACCCACCCCCTGAAACCCCAAATCTCCAGAACCCACCAACCTCACTAGGGTGCCCCCTGCCCAGCCACCCAGAGGCCTCCCCCACCACAATCCCCCTTCAGCTGCTATCTCCCCCCACAGCCCCACCCCCACCCAGCAACACTGTTACCTCACAGTGCCTGAGAAGTGGATAGAAAGTGACCACCGCCCCCTGCTGGCCAGTCACACAGGCAGAGGGAGCCCTGGGGGATGCCTCTTGAACAGGAGAATGGAAGGCCTGGAGGGACAAAATAGATAAGAAATGTCCATGGCCTGTCACTACCAAATAATGGCCACCATGGATCCACCCCAGAGGTGGCTACATTTTAGCACTGCGGGAAGCAACCCCTCACCGAGGCCATTTGTCATGGGGTTTGGGATACTTCTCAACTCACACTGCACTCAGAGTGACCTCCTCATCCCGTGCCAGCTGGAGAAAAGGGTCCAGCCAACTCTTCTGTAACTGGTTGGGAACCACTGATCCCCAAACAGGGGGAGGCCTCTGGCTTTGATGGGTATTAAATATGTGGCTGGTCTCTTTCTTTGGCAAACATTTTAACAGAGGTAAAGGAGGGACCAAATGATTCACAAAGGAGTCGGGAAAGATGATCTCTGGGCAATTTCACCCCCTGCGACCTCCAGGATGGAGAAGAACTCAGGGAAACAGGTTCCCTCGAAGGAAGAAGTTGCTGGGATTTAGAAACACGGGGAACAGCCCCAAACCCGAGAGGATTTTTAATTGACGTTTGATAATGACATAGAAAGAGGCAAAACCTGAGCTTTGAGAGCAACATTCAGAAATGAAAGAGAAAGGGTGGAAATCTGAGAGATTTTGGATCCATTTTGCAAATTATAGAGAGACAAGTGGAAAATCAGAGGGATTTTATATCAGTTGTTGATAGGAGGTAAAATCTGAGTGTTTCACATCAATATTTGATAAATGAATAAAGAGGAAATGGGCAACATTTGCAAACATTTTATATCCAGGTTCAAGAATCTGAGAAAAGGTGTAAATCTGAGCTTTTCTTAGTATTTTATAATTAGAGAGACAGGGGGGAAATCTCAGGGCATATTCAATTAGAAACAGACAACTAGAGAACAGTGGGGCAAATGTTTAGGGTATTTTATATGAATCTTTGAGATTTGCAAAGCAAATGTGTCACAAACTGCGTATTTGATAACATGAGAGAAAAACACCAAGATCTGAGGGGATTTTATATTGTTGTTAATGAACTAGTGGAAAAGGGGGACTGTTGGACTGGATTTTATACGACTGTCATAAGAACATAAGAACATAAGAAAGGCCGTACCGGGTCAGACCAAAGGTCCATCTAGCCCAGTATCTGTCTACCGACAGTGGCCAATGCCAGGTGCCCCTGAGGGAGTGAACCTAACAGGCAATGATCAAGTGATCTCTCTCCTGCCATCCATCTCCATCCTCTGACGAACAGAGGCTAGGGACACCATTCTTACCCATCCTGGCTAATAGCCATTTATGGACTTAGCCACCATGAATTTATCCAGTCCCCTTTTAAACATTGTTATAGTCCTAGCCTTCACAACCTCCTCAGGTAAGGAGTTCCACAAGTTGACTGTGCGCTGCGTGAAGAAGAACTTCCTTTTATTTGTTTTAAACCTGCTGCCTATTAATTTCATTTGGTGACCCCTAGTTCTTGTATTATGGGAATAAGTAAATAACTTTTCCTTATCCACTTTCTCAACATCACTCATGATTTTATATACCTCTATCATGTCCCCCCTTAGTCTTCTCTTTTCCAAACTGAAGAGTCCTAGCCTCTTTAATCTTTCCTCATATGGGACCCTCTCTAAACCCCTAATCATTTTAGTTGCCCTTTTCTGAACCTTTTCTAGTGCTAGAATATCTTTTTTGAGGTGAGGAGACCACATTTGTACACAGTATTCGAGATGTGGGCGTACCATGGATTTATATAAGGGCAATAATATATTCTCAGTCTTATTCTCTATCCCCTTTTTAATGATTCCTAACATCCTGTTTGCTTTTTTGACCGCCTCTGCACACTGCGTGGACATCTTCAGAGAACTATCCACAATGACGCCAAGATCTTTTTCCTGACTCGTTGTAGCTAAATTAGCCCCCATCATGTTGTATGTATAGTTGGGGTTATTTTTTCCAATGTGCATTACTTTACATTTATCCACATTAAATTTCATTTGCCATTTTGTTGCCCAATCACTTAGTTTTGTGAGATCTTTTTGAAGTTCTTCACAATCTGCTTTGGTCTTAACTATCTTGAGTAGTTTAGTATCATCTGCAAACTTTGCCACCTCACTGTTTACCCCTTTCTCCAGATTATTTATGAATAAATTGAATAGGATTGGTCCTAGGACTGACCCTTGGGGAACACCACTTGTTACCCCTCTCCATTCTGAGAATTTACCATTAATTCCTACCCTTTGTTCCCTGTCCTTTAACCAGTTCTCAATCCATGAAAGGACCTTTCCTTTTATCCCATGACAGCTTAATTTACGTAAGAGCCTTTGGTGAGGGACCTTGTCAAAGGGTTTCTGGAAATCTAAGTACACTATGTCCACCGGATCCCCCTTGTCCACATGTTTGTTGACCCCTTCAAAGAACTCTAATAGATTAGTAAGACACGATTTCCCTTTACAGAAACCATGTTGACTATTGCTCAACAGTTTATGTTTTTCTATGTGTCTGACAATTTTATTCTTTACTATTGTTTCAACTAATTTGCCCGGTACCGACGTTAGACTTACCGGTCTGTAATTGCCGGGATCACCCCTAGAGCCCTTTTTAAATATTGGCGTTACATTAGCTACATTATGTCCAATACATAAACACAAAGTAATGGTTCCCCCCACCCCCACCATTCCCATGGGCAGCAGGGAGCCCTTTGAGGAGCTGATTAAAAGGGCAAGGGAGGGGGAGCTGAAAGGTTCCTGGATGAGGGAAGGGGGCAGCAGTGGGGGACGGGCGGGTGACTGGCAACTGATGGTTGGGGGCAACTGTGTTGGTAGTTAGGGGGCAACAACTGGGATTGGGAAATGGGGGTCTGGGCAGTCCCCATGGGGGACACGTGCGCCTCCCTTCCCTGCCCTGGCAGAGACCCGGCATCTCCTAGAATATCAGGGTTGGAAGGGACCTCAGGAGGTGTCTAGCCCAACCCCCTGCTCAAAGCAGGACCAATCCCCAACTAAATCCCCAAATGGCCCCCGCAAGGAGTCAGCTCCCAGCCCTGGGTTTAGCAGGCCAGTGCTCCAACCACTGAGCCATCCCACCCCCACTCCAGGGGCAGCCATGTGCTGGGGAATGACTCAGGGCAACAATTTCCCACCTACACAAGGACAAATCGCTGCAGATCAAACGGGTGGGAAAATGCCCCTCACTAGAGAAGATTTTAAACTGACGTTTGAGACTCATGGGGAGAAGGGGGGAAATCGGGAGAGACGGGAGAGCTGATCATTGGAGGGGATGGGGGGGAATCGCCCCAGATTTTATAGCCCCTGTGAGACACTGAGAGAGAAAAGGGGCAGAACTAGAGAGAATTTGTATCGGGGGCGAGAGGCAAGTGGCACAAACAGGGACAGGATCCAATTAACTCACCTCCCCCCTTCCCCTGCCTGCCACTCCCCCCCCCCCGGGAATTTCCTGGCTGCCCAGAGACAGTTCAACCCCCCCCCCACGTCCCACTGACCTTCCCCCCCTACAACTCCAGCTTCTCCCCCCCCGCCTGACACCCCCCATCTCCCCCCACACCACAGGGGATCCCCCCCCGCCAGGCCCCAGTCTCTGCCCCCAAATCCCACTGGGGCTGAGGCAGCTCTGAGGCTTCTCCCAGGTTCCCCGGGGCAGAGTCACTTTCCTGACCAGCCCCAGTGCCCCCCCCCCGGGGTCTCTCACTCCCCGGGGGCTCCGTGGGGGGCTGGACACCAGGGATGCAGGACGGCAGGAATGGGGGTGACAGGCCTCCTGTTCCTCAGTCTCACGGCGGGACCGAGGGGGTTCGTCACTCTCCGGCTCGGGAGCGCTGGGAAGACCCGACCGTGGAGGGGCCGTCGCTGGGGGGGGGGGCGGCCCCGCGCAGGCGCTGAGCACGTCCTTATATCACTTCTGTGGTGGGAAAAGTGCTGAGGAGATGGAACGCTGAGGGCTGGTTTTGGCGGGAAAAAGGGGTTTGGACTGGTTTGAGCCTGTCCCCTGATGGTAAACAAGTCCCCTCTCAGAGATGGAGTCCAGGGGTCAATAGTTCATATGCTCCAGATTGGATCTTATTTTAAAGCCAGTGATTTACCTCATAAACATCTTATTAACCAACTAATTGAACCTATTGAACAGTTTATACTTCTCACACCTAACAGTGTTTGTCCTCCAGATGTGTTTACAGGTGTTGAGTTGTGGGGGAGAGAGGCTAATTCATAATGTCTCTACCCCCCCTTTTATAGTTTCTTCCAACTTGCTAGGAAGTCCCTTTGCTATGATGTGTGTCAAGCAGTGTCCATTGTCGCTGTGCTATCTCAGAGAAGTCTGCTTTGTACACGGTTCCTGGTGTTGCCCAAAGGGCCCGAGGTGGCAGCAGGGGTTCGTTGCCCGGTGTGCATTGCACTAATTAACACACCAGGGTGGAGAAGCAAAACCAAGTTTATTTGAGATCTCAAAGCAGGCACTAGGAGAGACAGTATCTCAAATCCAGCGCAACAAAAACAAGCAATTTCCCTTTTTATATGTCAAGCTGTCTGTAAAAAAAAAAAGCTGTCTTTTGTTTCATTCCCCCCTACCCCTCCCTTTTCAACTGCAGCTACAGTAGGCATTACATTATAGCTTGTTAGAAAAGTTCTCATCCGCATGTTTATCTGTTGGCCTTGTTAGCTCAGGCACATGAAGCCTTCTCCCCCTTTCCTCCCCCGCCTCCTCACTACTTTTGCTAGTTTAAGCGGGACTGCAGCTGTCTGCTAAAAAGCTGATTCTCACAAATTCTGCTTTTAGGCTGTTAGCATGCAGGTTGGTTAAAGTTCACAAGATGGAGTTATTGTGGCTCACTTAGACCCAGAGCAGGGGGGCTTCATCGACACTTGTGGCCTTCCACCCCCCCCGAGTTACCTGGTAGCTACGCCCATTGACACCAACACTGGGATAGTCCTTGGGAGTGTGGATCCCTTTAATGGGCCAGCAGCGGGTCTGGCTCCTCCATTGTCACACCTGAAAGGCTGGTGGGGGGCATTTCCCAACCTCATCTCAGTAACAGACACAGAGCAAAACTTCCCAGCCAATGCTACACACACAATCCAACACAATATTAATGTTCAACAGACCAAGACTTTTGAAATGATACCTCACAAGGCACTTTGTACAAACCGTATCATCATCATATGAGGGTGGTGAATATGGGGCTTCCAGGGTGCTGCTTTGAGCACAGCGTGCCACACCTGGGCTGACATTGCAATGGAGATGTACCCTTAGAGTCCATCTCTCCTGGGATAAAGATGGCAGCATGGCTGGCCTGGACCATCTGACGTGGGCTCATGAAGCTAAAGCTGAGAGGCTCAAAAGTGTGGTGCAGAGATTTGTGTTCACACTGAAGCCTGGGTTCGGAAACCCTCACCCCCATGGGGTCTCAGAGACTGGGCTCAAGCCCATATGTCTGCCCTGTAATTTTATAGTCTTTCAGCCCAAGCCCCATAACCCTGAGTCAGCTGACCCGGGCTTTGCGACAGGTGCCCTGGGTGTGTTAATCGCAGTGTAGACATAACGTTAGGCTACGTCTCCAGTGCAATGAAACACCCATGACTGGCCCGTGTCACATTAATCAGGGTCATGCGGCTTGGGCTGTAAAGTTGCAGTGTCCGTGTCTCGGCTCAGGCTCCGTCCCCTGCTCCAGGAGCCCAGAAGGTTGGGAGGGAGTTTAGCAAGTGGAAATGGTAAAACCACAGGGGAGTATTACCCTGGACTCATGGCATTTCTCCATTGGTCTGTCTGCTTTGAGGCAGGGACAGAAACACATCCTGCTGCTTTTGTTATTTCAAAGGGCGGGTTAGGATTTTCATTCGCAGACTCGGTGTACAAAACAGGACTCAACCCTCGGCATAAACGAAACGAGCTGCCCACAGATTCTGGTAGCCACAATGAGCATTTGGTGTGAGAGCTCAGACCTGCCCCTGTCCCAGAGGGATGGGGTCGTCTGAGAGGGGACTGGACCACTGACCTATCAGCTCCTAACTCCCAAACTTTCAGTAACTCTATCATCAGTGCCTGTGAGTGTAATTCAAACCATAAGAAAAACCACACTAGGCTAGACCGAAGGTCCATCTAGCTCTGAATCTTGTCTTCTGACAGTAGCCAATACCAGGTGCCCCAAAAGCAACTCAGTAAGGTACCACTGGAACTTGAACCCAGGATCTCCTGTATACAAAACAGTGGTTTTAGCCAGCTAAGCCATGGTGCCTACAGCTGCTGAAGGGATCATGTCTGCACACACCTGACTCTCTGCCAACCTCCATCTGGGCCTGACAAGCTTTGCTGGTGTTTGGATTCAGTAAAGCAGAGGAGCAGGGGAAGTTTTACTCCCAAGGTTCTTTGGACAGGTCGACACTACAAAATTAGATCGGTGTAACTACATTACTCAGGGGTGTAAAAAATTTACCTCCCTAAGCAATGCAGTTATATCAGCCTAACCCCGGAGCAGATAGCGCTGTGCCAACAGGAGGGCTTCTCCCATCAGCATAGCTTGGGGAGGGGCTTGGTTAGTGAAGATGAAGAGAATAGGTGGCCCATGGCTCTTGCATTTGGGGAGGCTGGGTGTGAGCGCTGGAAGCTCCCTAGAACTGGGGGGGGGCCCATTGGTGCCCAGACCATGGCACTGCCCCCCCACACCCTTCTCCTCTCTCTGAGGCCCCACCTGTGCTCCCCCCTTGCTCCTGTTTGGCCACTTCCCACCCCCGCTCTTCCTCTTTGGCTGAGGACGGCTGATCCACCTTTCGCTCGCTCCTCTCCTCCCCCAAGAACTTCCTGCCTCCTGCTCGTGCCTCTCCACCTCCTACCACAAGGTCTGCCCACCAGCCGCCACCGCCACCTCTCTGACCCGTCCCTGCAACCCACCCTGCCCACCACCCACACCTCTCTGCCTCTCCCCTGAGACCCGCCCTGCCCACTGCCCCCACCTCTCTGCCTCTCCCTGGAGACCCACCCTGCCCACTTCTCTCACCACTGCCCCTCCCCTGAGACCTGCCCTGCCCACTGCCCCCACCTCCGAGACCTGCTCTGCCCACCGCTCGAACCTCTCTGCCCCTCCCCTGAGACCCACCCTGTCCACGTCTTTCTTCGGTCGTCTGTTGTTATTCCATGAAACATCAAGAATGGAATAAAAAGCTGAATTTACTCCAGGGTGAGGAAACAAAGAAGCCACCAACCCCCCGGCATTGCTGCTTTAGTTAAAGTGTTTTAACTAAACAGCTATTGAATGTCCTCCCTATGCCCCTTGTGTCACCAGAGCACATCCATGCTAGCAGTTCGTGGATGGCAACAGAGAGCAGTGCACTGTGGGTAACTATCCCACTGTGCAACTGGCTGCAGGGTGTTTTGGGAAGGGTTTGCGATGCCTCACGGGCTGGTACAGCATCACATGATGCAGGTTTTTCTATCCCACCGTTCCACGGGCATCTTACTAGATTGCCAGCTGCTTTTCAACTGCGGTGTGCGTGGCGGGGTAGAGACTGTTTGTGTTCTGGGGAGAGACAGTGTGTGTGTTGGGGAAGAGTGAGTGTGTTGAGCTAGGTAAGAGCAGATCATTATTATCCCTACTCGAAAGAGGGAGAAGCTGGGGCTGAGAAAGGAGAATTGACTTGTCTTAGGTCACACAGCCAGTCAGGGGCAGAGCTGGGAATAGGACCCAAAAGCCCTGATTTTCAATCTAACCATCGGATCTTGAATTTCATACACAGAATGACCTGAATAAAGTGCTCACAGATGAGCTCCAGACCAACAACAGTGCACACGAATTATTCAGCAAGTATTTGAGGAGAACTGCAACATTTGGGTTTTTCGCCTTCCTCCGAAGCATGGGGCAGGGGTCGCTTGCTGGTGGATTATCTGCTACTTGAAGTCTCTAAATCACGATTTGGAGCATTCAACAGCAGAGTCAAGGGAGAGAATTAGTTCAGGAGTGGGTGGATCGGCTTATGTGGCCTGCATCTTGCAGGAGGTCAGACTAGATGATCATAATGGTCCCTTCTGATCTTGAATTCTATGATTCGAGAGAATCATGAACTGCTCAGAGACCATTAACGTAGAGAAGCAGCAAAATTCATCAAACATAGAACTGGTTCTGACTTATTTCCTTGGTCTTAAAAGAGAACAACAAGGACCTGAGTCTCCTCCCAGTCAATAACCCCCTGCTCAGCCAATCAGTGTAGAGACTGAGGACGGGAGGCTGAGGGTTCTCACCAGAGAGCCCAAAGGATGGCCCAGGTCACTGGTGGGGATCACTGCCCGAGCACTATTTCAGCCCCACATTTTTGGGTGGACCTACCACAGTGGGAGCTGCAGAGCACTCCCCCGCAACACACACACACACACACCCCTACCTCCTGGTGTTGGGAGGAGAACAGGAAAAAGGACAAAAGAAGCAAGAGACAAAGAGAAAGGAGGGAGGGAGGGATGGAGGAAAAGGTGAAACAAAAAGGACAAACCCTAATCTTCCCAGTGATTCTAAGGGACAAAATCCCAGGTGCGCAATAAAATTCTGCCTCCTTAAGCTCGTGTTTTCCATGCCTAGAATTCAACTGTCACCAGCTGGATCAGACTGAACAGGTTTCAAACCTCCAGGAGGCTCTTACCTTCTAAACAGGGACGGCTGTTTTCTAGTAAAATCACGAAAAGGGAAGGAGAAAACTCGAAAGAGGTTCCTCCTGGCGCTCACGTCCGTGAACCCGAATACTCTCTCAGTCCTCAAAGAGAGACCTGGAGAAGGAGACTTGCTGAAGCAAAGCCACAGGGGTCTCTGAGGTTTCCCTGGCCCCTCACCCCGGTCCTGCCTGGTTGATGTCAGCATCTCTCTGTGAGGTCACCACCTCCCCACCACCTTGGACCAATAGGCTGACGTCCTGCCAAAGGCCTTTGTGATGTCACTGCCACACCCCTCCCTTGCTGTGCTAATGTCCTGCCCCTGGCCAGGCACTTTGGAGGTTTGAGCTACTCCCTGTGGATCACCCCACTCAAGGAGCGTTCGTTCTAGGCAGCAAGCCGGCTAGACAGGGAAACCTCAGACGCGTCTCCCAATGCTACACTCAGTTTGCCAGAAATTAGTCGACTTTATGGCCAGAAGAGACCATTAGAGCATTTAATCTGACCCCCTGCATATCACAGGCCCCCTGTATGACAGAAGAGCTACTTGGGTCTGTTCCTAGAATGGAAGCCGCATATTAAACAAGTCCCAACAGGTTTGCTACACCCTGGCCTCCTCCCATTCTCCACCCGTGAATGTTTTGGCTACTCCAACCTCCAGGCCAGACTGCCCAAGCCTCCCTCCTCCTGTGTATTTGCTGTCCCTTCAGCAGGAACCCACCAGAACCCCACCCCCAATAATCCCTACCTGAGCTGGCGCCACTGCAGCCATTTCCCTTCCCTGTCCCATGGGAGGATGGGATGAGCTGGAGCGAAACATGGACGACATCCTGCAGCCTGGCAGGGCGACAAGGGCAGTTGTGGAGGTTTCAGAACAGGCTTTAGTTCATGTCACATCACGATTCCCCCAGGATCTTTCCCTGCAGAGACACAGCCTAGGCTCTGCCATGCTGGGAACATGCTCCATCTCTTTACTGCAGGGGAGACCTGGTCCCTCCTGCCAGGCTAAGCCCACAGGGAGATTTTTCAGCCTCCCCAGTAATAAAGTCTCAGAACAAAATGCTGGAAAGTAGCAGAACCAAAGGGGCTGGGCAGGCTCCATAGGGGACACTGGCTCCTCCCTTCCCCTCCTGTGCGGCCATGTCCTGTTGCTGGCAGAGATCGGCCCCCCCCATCTCCCCCCCAGAGGCAGCCACGTCTGCGGGCTCCCCCAGCCAGCACCCACTAACCCCCACCCACGCTGGGGGAGTGACACAGGACAGCAAATTCCACCTACCCAAGGACAAATTGCTGCAGATAAACGGGCTGGGTTCACATCCCAAAGCTGAGGAGAATTTAAGAATTACAGAGAAAATAGGGAAAATAAGAGACTAGAGAGTCAATAATTTTAGGGAAAACGAGGGAATCTCCTTGGATTTTCTAGCCACGTGTGGGGAGGGGAGAGAGAAGGGGAAGAACTAGAGAGAATTGTTCTCAGGTTTTGAGACGGAAAGAAATGGCACAAACAGGAAAAGGATGCGAGTGGCTCACCCCCGTGACCATAGGCGTGTGCAGCACATTTCATTAGGGTGTGCACCCAGGGAGCCCCGCCCCATCCACTGCCTCCCACTTCCTGCCCCCTGGCTGCCCCCCTCAGAACCCCCAACCCCCCCTGCTCCTTGTCCCCTGACTGCCCCCTCCTGAGACCCCCCCCCTGTAACTGCCTCCCTAGGACCCAACCCCCTACCTGTCCCCCTAACCCTTATCCACACCCCCACCCCCAGACAGACCACCGGGACTTCCACGCCCCATCCAACCGCTCCCCGCCCCGACAGCCCCCAAAAATCCCGATCCATCCAACCCCCTCTGCTCCCTGCCTGCCCCGCTCCCGCTCCACCGCCCGACAGGCACCCCCCGAACCCTCAACCCATCCAACCCCCCTGCTCCTTGTCCCCTGACCGCCCCCTCCACAGGCCCCCCCAACCGCTAATCACCCCCCCAACTATCCAACCCCCCTCCCCACCTCCTGGCAGCTCTGTCTAGTGGCTGCTCCCACCCACCCACTCAAAGTGGCAGAGGAGGTTCCCTCTCCTTCGGGGGGAAGGTTGCCTAGTGGTTAAGGCTCAGTCTCAGGTGTTCTGGGTTTGAGTCTCTGCTCTGCCACAGACTCCCTGCTTAGCCTTGGGAAAGTCACTTCACCTCCTTGTGCCCTAGATCCCGCCTGCCCAATGGGGCCAACACTGACCCTGCCTCCTGGGCTAAATCCATTCATGGCTGGGTGATGGGGGGGAAAATGGAGATACCAACATGGGTAGAGTTGGGCTGAATTTCTCCACAGCCGGAGAGTGGGAGCCAGCTCCACAGGGGGGATGGGGCGAGAGGGGCTCAGGCCAGCTCCACACGGGGGGGGGGGGGGGATCAGGGCTTCAGCCCTGCAACTTTTGCCACTAAGGTGGCTGGGGCTCCCGAGCCGGGGACTTCAGCCCCACATCTTCTGCCAGGGTCCGGGGCTTCTCCTCCCCTGCCCCAGGGGGGCTCCTCCCCACCCCGTGCAGCTCCTGCTGGGGTCTGGGCTCCGCCCCCCGCCTCCCAACCGAGCGGGGCTTCTCCTCCCCTGCCCCAGCCTGGCGCTTCTCCCCTGCCCCCCGCACTGCAGCTCCTGCAGGGGCCCGGGGCTTCTCCTCCCCACCCCAACGTGGTTCCAGCCCAGTCGGGGGGCTTCTCCTCCCCCCACTCCAGCTCGGCTGCTCTCCCGCCCCCACGGGAGGGGGGGGAGCAGCCGCCCCAGCCGGGGATCAGGGCATTGGGGTGCCGGGGCTCCCCCCATGCGCATGCCTGGGCCCGGGACACTCACACACACACTCTGCCCCGGGGCTCCCCTGGTGCCCAGAGACCGATCAACCCCCCGCCTGCCCCCCCCGCCCTTCCCCGCCTGCAGCTCCGGCCTCTCCCCTCCCGCCCCGCCAGCCGCACCCAGGGGAACCCCGGGCCCCAGGCTCTGTCCCCACCTGGAGCCCAGCGGTGCCCGGGGCAGCTCCTGCTGCAGCTGAGAACAGCGGCTCCGCTCCGGCCCGGGCAGCTCCAGCGCTGCCGGCAGCACGTGGCCACCAGGGAGCAGCTGCTGAGCCCGGGCTCCTGCGTCACAATGTGCCAGAGCCCCGCCCCCAGGAGCTGCCCCGCCCCCGGGCTGTGCCAGAGCCCCGCCCCCAGGAGCTGCCCCTCCCCTGGGCTGTGCCATAGTCCTGCCCCCAGGAGCTGTCCCTCCCCTGGGCTGTGCCAGAGCCCCGCCCCCAGGAGCTGCCACGCCCCCGGGCTGTGCCAGAGCCCCGCCCCCAGGAGCTGCCACGCCCCCTGGCTGTGCCAGAGCCCCGCCCCCAGGAGCTGTCCCGCCCCAGGGCTGTGCCAGAGCCCCGCCCCAGGAGCTGCCCCGCCCCTGGGCTGTGCCAGAGCCCCGCCCCCAGGAGCTGCCCCGCCCCGGGCTGTGCCAGAGCCCCGCCCCCAGGAGCTGCCCCGCCCCCGGGCTGTGCCAGAGCCCCGCCCCCAGGAGCTGCCCCATGTTGGGTTTCTGGGATTTGTTCTCCTGCCTCCTACTTCCCAGCACCCACCGCTCCCAGCTGCTCCCTTCCTGTGTCTGCAAACACCCCCCGGGCGGGGAGAGGAGGGACGAAGAGAGGAGATGGGCCCAGGGTGTGAAAGCAGAATTAGAGGGTGGGGAGAGAAAGACTGTTTGGAAAGGTGGGTTTTTGCGGGGGCGGGGGGAGATCCCAGGGTCGACGCTTCCATTAGGTGACCGCCTAGGGTGCTAGGATTCGGGGGGGTGGCATTTTGTGCGCTCCACACGGGGCGCCCGGGAGCTTCTGGTTCTGCTCCCGTTGCGCCGCCAAAGATGGACCCTCCGCCAACATGCCATGTAAAACAGCAGCAGGCAATTGAGCAGCTCAATGACTGCCGCTGTCGCCTGCGGCATTTCGGCGGAGAGTCCTTCTTCGGCGGCGCGATGGGAGTGGAACCGGAAGCTCCTGTGCGCTCCATGGGTAGCGCACAAAATGCCGCCCCCCAAATTTTGCCTCGGGCACCAGAAACCCTGTCGCTGCTCCTGGGTGATCCAGATGGAGTCAGAAGCAGTTGGGCAGCAGAGGCTCAGGGAAATTGAGGGGAACCCCCTGGGTGTCCAGTGTTGGCCAGGGATCGTACAGCACCTAGCGCAATATGGGGTCCCGATCTCAGTCATAGTCTGTGCAGCACCTGGGAGCCCTGATGTCTGTTTCCTGATCACAGGCGCTGGGGATGGAGAGAGGGAAACCTCAGCACCTGAAGGGTTAATGCAGCCCTGTGTGCAGCCCCTGCTAGGGTGACCAGACAGCAAATGTGAACAATCAGGACAGGGAGTGGGGGTAATAGGAGCCTATATAAGAAAAAGGCCCAAAAATCGGGACATCCGGTCACGCTAGTCCCTGCTGCTCTCACGAGGGGTTGGCTTAGAGAGCTGTAGTAATAACAGCAGCAAAGAATCCTGTGGCACCTAATAGACTAACAGATGTATTGGAGCAGGAGCTTTCGTGGGTGAATCCCCACTTCATCAGCTGCACCAATCATCCCATATGGGCTAGTGGTCAGAATTCCTGGTTTTCACCTAGGTGACCTGGGTTCAACTTCTGCTCTGGGAACCGTGCAGAGCTTTTGACCAGAGTGGAGACAGGAAATGAAAGGAACAGGGAGGGATCCTGCCAGCAGGGGAGTTAGACAGTGTGGGGAGGGGATCCCAGAAGTGGGGGTGGGGGGCAGTGGTCTGGGGTGAGACCAGGGAAGGATCCCAGCAGTGTGGGAAGTTGAGAGCACAGGCCTGGCATGGGGGGTGGGGAGAGTGAATGTGTCCCTCTAAACCCACCAACTGCAGACTAGGCAGGACTGGAAGAATTACGTATTTGGTGGTAAATGTCAATTTCTGTGTAAACACAGAACCCAATGGCAAAATATTTCCATCGATAATCATCAAAACTGACAGATGGGCAAAGTAAGAAACATGCTGCTTGAGAACTTACCCTGTTGTAGGAGCAGCAGTGATCTGTGTGCTGCGTATCACCTGTATGCCCAAAAGGTCTGTTACACTCACCCCATCTCCCGCTTGTCTCCTCTCCCTCTCTGAATGCCTGTGAGGTGGCTTTCCCCCTCCCCCACTCCTGCAATGCTTGTGGGATGAAGGGGCTGGTTGAACAGCTGGAAGATCAGAAGAGCTCCTAGATAGACAAGGTGTCTGGGACTCTCATTAGGCAGCACTCACACACCCAGAGCATGGACCCTGCAGGACACTGGCTGAGGTGGAGTGTGACCCACCGGATGCAGCCAAGTCATCTCTAGTCGCAGGCCATGAGGAGCAGGTCCTTAAAAGGGGAAGGGGCCCTGTGCTCAGGAGTCACTCACAAGCTTGTACCTCCAGTGAATGCCCTTCGCCCCGACCGCCTGGCCAGTGGTTCGCTGTGTTACATTCCACCGCGCCTCGGGAAGACTTACTACTCTGAAACCTTCATCGCACCATCCATCGTGGCCCTGGGGGACACTTACCTTAAAGGATCCTGACATCTCCAGTGCCAGTCCTGTCCTGGGAACATGAGTATGACACATCCCCCCTGCTTCTTTTGAGCTTAGCTATCAATATAATAGATGTGCTGCTTTCTGCCAAACTCTGGGGGGTTATTAGTCCTCCCCACACTTTCTAGCTGGCCCAATTTTGGGCAACAGAAGCAACATTGTTGGATCTGTCATTTGTACCAAGGGGGAAGATGGTTGTCTATAAAGGAGGGTGAAGACTAAATGCATCCAATGAGGATAGGATTTGAACCCATGCGTGCAGAGCACAATGGATTAGCAGTCCAGCACCTTAACCACTCGGCCACCTCATCTGAGCTATCAAGAAATGGACAGGAGGAGAAATCTAAGGCCGGCAGAGATAGGGCCACAGGAGTTTTTAAATCCTAAGTGTAAGCAGGGGCTGAATGAGCTCCCCCGTCACATCTAGTGAGGAGCTGGGGGAAGACTTCAGGAACAGGCCGTGTTTGCATAGACACCCCTACTCTGCCTAGCTATGCAGCATGATGGGGCCGCTTCCCCAAAATGACCAGTTTGGGATGGTGGTGGGTTGCAAATCACTTTAGCATTGAGTGGAATGAAATGTTATTCTCCTCCCTGTACGAGTGAAGGGCAGCGGAACGTACCTAGGCCGTCCTGACGGAGGGGTGGGTGGGGGAAGAATCGCTTTCATTGGACGGCAGAGAAGTGATTGAGGACGTCACCCTAACCCAGTGGTCCCCAAACATTTCACACTGTGCCCTCGTACCCATGGCTGTGGCCCCTCGGAAGCCGCGGTCGAGAACCGGGGCTGGGAGTGGGGCCGTTGCTTGCTGGGGAGAGGGGAGCGGACAGGGGTCAGGGGGTCGAGGCCGGGCTGGGAGCCAGGGGCCCAGGCTGAGGGTGGGGAAGATCTGGGACAGAGTGGGGCTGAGTGGGGCTCCCTCCCTGCCCTCCATGGGGGCTGGCTCAGGCCCTGAGGTGCCCCCATCAATCTTCCTCTGTGTCCCCCTAGGAGTCACGCCCCACATTTTGGGGACCACTGACCCCTACTCGCTAAGCAGGGGCTGGTGATGGCAAAGCCCAGGGAAAGGGAGAACAAGTGCGGGGGCCCCAGCACTGGAACCCCCCCCCCACTTCTGTGTGTGGCTCCGCCCCCTTCCACTCCTTCCACCCACGGCCCCATCCACTGTCACCTCTGTTCCACCCCTTCCCCCACTGGCCCCACCCTGTCACTCCTTTACCCCGGCCCCGCTGCGGCCCCGAGACCAGAGAAGCTCTGCCCCTGCTGCAGCCCCCGGGCCGTAGCAGGGAGTGGGAGCTCCTCCAGCCCTGGGGCTGACATGGGGGAGACTTTCCCAGGGGGACCCAATTTGGCCAGGGCCCCTAGTCATGGGCCCCACTGTCCCCTTGGCGATGCAAGGTTTGGGGAGCCTGAGCCCCCCCAAGCCTCCATTACGAGCTGCCCAGGCTACCTCTGCTCAGTGGGTGGCCAGTCTCCCTGTGTCTCTGCTGTTCGTGCTGGGGAGCCCAGCCGGCCTTAGGGGTGGGGCCCCCGGCAGCCGCCCAGGGCTCCAGGGGGTCAAAGGGCACCGTGTGGCCGTGCAAAGGTGCTCACTGCTCTCCCCTGCCCCAATGCTCCTCCGTGGCCCCACAGAGGGTGGGGGGAGCGAGGAGCAACACTATGTGCTCCCTGCGTCCTGGTCGCTTTCCCCACCTGGGTTGGGCTGTGAGGGGAGCATCAGAAGCTGCTGCTCTCTGCCCTCCCCTGACGCAGCCCGGCTGAGGAACGTGACCTGGATGCAGGGAGCTCGGATGATGTCCCTTCCCGCCCCCCTGCCCCTGCTAGGCAAGGCTGCTGTGTGGTGTCTCCATGGCTGCACTTTCAGCGATGCAGGTTTCTCTCTCCCGTTGTTCCAGGGGCATCCTACTAGATTGCCAGCTGCTTTTCAACTGCAGTGTGGAGACTGTGTGTGTGTGGGGAGAGACAGTGTGTGTCTTGGGGAAGAGAGAGTGTGTTGAGGTAGGTAGGAGCAGATCATTATTATCTCTACTTGAAAGAGGGAGAAGCCAAGGCTGAGAAAGGAGAATTGACTTGTCTGAGGTCACACAGCCAGTCAGTGGCAGAGTTGGGAATAGGACCCAAGAGCCCTGATTTTCAAACTAACCATCGGATCTTGAATTTCAGACATTGAATGACCTGAGTAAAGTGCTCTCAGATGAGCTCCAGACCAACAACAGTGCACAGGAATTATTCAGCAAGTATTTGAGGAGAACTGCAAGGTTAGAGAGAATCATGAACTGCTCAGAGACCATTAATGCAGAGAAGCAGCAAAATCCATCAAACATAGAACTGGTTCTGACTTATTTCCTTGGTCTTAAAAGAGAACAACAAGGACCTGAGTCTCCTCCCTGTCAATAACCCCCTGCTCAGCCAATCAGGGTAGAGACTGAGGACAGGAGGCTGAGGGTTCTCACCAGAGAGCCCAAAGGATGGCCCAGGTCACTGGTGGGGATCACTGCCCGAGCACTATTTCAGCCCCACATTTTTGTGTGGACCTCCCACAGTGGGAGCTGCAGGGCACTCCCCCGCAACACACACACACACACACACACCCCTCCTGGTGTTGGGAGGGGAACAGGAGAAAGGACTAAAGCAAGAGACGAAGAGAAAGGAGGGAGGGATGGAGGAAAAGGAGTAATGGTCTCAAGTTGCAGAGGGGGAGGTATAGGTTGGACATTAGGAACAACTTTTTCACTAGTAGGGTGGTGAAGCACTGGAATGGGTTACCTAGGGAGGCGGTGGAATCTCCTTCCTTAGAGGTTTTTAAGGTCAGGCTTGACAAAGCCCTGGCTGGGATGATTTAGTTGGGGATTGGTCCTGCTTTGAGCAGGGGGTTGGACTAGACACCTCCTGAGGTCCCTTCCAACCCTGAGATTCTATGATTCTATGAAAAGGTGAAACAAAAAGGACAAACCCCAATGTCCCCAGTGATTCTAAGGGACAAAATCCCAGGTGTGGAATAAAATTCTGCCTCCTTAAGCTCGTGTTTTCCATGCCTAGAATTCAACTGTCACCAGATGGATCAGACTGAACAGGTTTCAAACCTTGAGTAGGCTCTTACCTTCTAAACAGGGATGGCTGTTTTCTAGTAAAATCACTAAGAGGGAAGGAGAAAACTCGAAAGAGGTTCCTCCTGGCGCTCACGTCCGTGAACTCAAATACTCTCTCAGTCCTCAGAGAGAGACCTGGAGAAGGAGACTTGCTGGAGCAAAGCCACAGGGGTCTCTGAAGTTTCCCTGGCCCCTGGCCCCTGTCCTGCCTGGCTGATGTCAGCATCTCTCTGTGAGGTCACCACCTTCCCACCACCTTGGACCAATAGTCTGAGGTCCTGCAAAAGGCCTTTGTGATGTCACTGCCGCAGCCCTCCCTTGCTGGGCTAATGTCCTGCCCCTGGCGAGGCACTTTGGAGGTTTGAGCTATTCCCTGTGGATCACCCCACTCAAGGAGCGTTCGTTCTAGGCAGGAAACCGGCTAGACAGGGAAACATCAGACGCTGCTCTCAATGCTACACTCAGATTTTCAGAAATTATGTCCAGAAGAGACCATTAGAGCATCTAATCATAGAATATCAGGGTTGGAAGGGACTTCAGGAGGTCATCTACTCCAGTCTACTGCTCAAAGCAGGACCAATCCCCAACTAAATCATACCAGCCAGGGCTTTGTCAAGCCTGACCTTAAAAACCTCTAAGGAAGGAGATTCCACCACCTCCCTAGGTAACCCATTCCAGTGCTTCACCACTCTCTGAGTGAAAAAGTTTTTCCTAATATCCAAACTAAACCTCCCCCACTGCAACTTGAGACCATTACTCCTTGTTCTGTGATCAGGTACCACTGAGAACAGTCTAGATCCATCCTCTTTGGAAACCTCCTTCAGGCAGTTGAAAGCAGCGATCAAATCCCCCCTCAGTCTTCTCTTCTGCAGACTAAACAAGCCCAGTTCCCTCAGCGTCTCCTCATAAGTCATGTGCTCCAGCCCACTAATCATTTTTCGTTGCCCTCTGCTGGACTCTTTCCAATTTTTCCACATCCTTCTTGTAGTGTGGGGCCCAAAACTGGACACAGTACTCCAGATGAGGCTTCACCAATGTCTAATAGAGGGGAATGATCACATCCCTCGATCTGCCGGCAATGCCCCTAATTATACAGCCCAAAATGCCGTTAGCCTTCTTGGCAACAAGGGCACACTGTTGACTCATATCCAGCTTCTCGTGTACTGTAACCCCTACGTCCTTTTCTGCAGAACTGCTGCCCAGCCATTCGGTCCCTAGTCTGTAGCAGTGCATGGGATTCTTCCGTCCTAAGTGCAGAACTCTGCATTTGTCCTTGTTGAACCTCATCAGGTTTCTTTTGGCCCAGTCCTCTAATTTGTCTAGGTCCCTCTGTATCCTATCCCTACCCTCCAGCGTATCTGCCACTCCTCCCAGTTTAGTGTCATCTGCAAACTTGCTGAGGGTGCAGTCCACGCCATCCTCCTAATCATTAATGAAGATATTGAACAAAACCGGCCCCAGGACCGACCCTTGGGGCACTCCACTTGAAATTGGCTGCCAACTAGACATGGAGCCATTGATCACTACCCGTTGAGCCCGACGATCTAGCCAGGTTTCTATCCACCTTATAGTCCATTCATCCAGCCCATACTTCTTTAACTTGCTGGCAAGAATACTGTGGGAGACTGTATCAAAAGCTTTACTAAAGTCCAGAAATAGCACATCCACTGCTTTCCCCTCATCCACAGAGCCAGTTATCTCATCATAGAAGGCAATTAGGTTAGTCAGGCATGACTTGCCCTTGGTGAATCCATGCTGACTGTTCCTGATCACTTTCCTCTCCTCTAAGTGATTCAGAATTGATTCCTTGAGGACCTGCTCCATAATTTTTCCAGGAACTGAGGTGAGGCTGACTGACCTGTAGTTCCCCGGATCCTCCTTCTTCCCTTTTTTAAAGATGGGCACTACATTAGCTTTTTTCCAGTCATCCGGGACCTCCCCCGATCGCCATGAGTTTTCAAAGATAATGGCCAATGGCTCTGCAATCACATCCGCCAACTCCTTTAGCACCCTTGGATGCAGCGCATCTGGCCCCATGGACTTGTGCTTGTCCAGTTTTTCTAAACAGTCCTGAACCACTTCTTTCTCCACAGAGGGCTGGTCACCTTCTCCCCGTGCTGTGCTGCCCAGTGCAGCAGTCTGGGAGCTGACCTTGTTTGTGAAGACAGAGGCAAAAAAAGCATTGAGTACATTAGCTTTTTCCACATCCTCTGTCCACTAAGTTACCTCCCTCATTCAGTAAGGGGCCCACACTTTCCTTGACTTCCTTCATGTTGCTAACATACCTGAAGAAACCCTTCTTGTTACTCTTAATATCTCTTGCTAGATGCAACTCCAAGTGTGATTTGGCCTTCCTGATTTCACTCCTGCATGCCTGAGCAATATTTTTATACTCCTCCCTGGTCATTTGTCCAATCTTCCACTTCTTGTAAGCTTCTTTTTTGTGTTTAAGATCAGCAAGGATTTCACTGTTAAGCCAAGCTGGTCGCCTGCCATATTTACTATTCTTTCTACACATCGGGATGTTTTTTTCCTGCAACTTCAATAAGGATTCTTAAATCCTTTAGAGGATCGGAACTGATTTCAGTGGAGGCACATGTTTGCTAGGTTTTTATGCATTTGCACAGGAAAACATTGAGTGTTTCTGTTCATTTCAGGGATCCCTATTCATTGGAACTCCTGAACATAATGGAAATGCCATTATTTTTGTTGAAGGAAGAGGTTTGTAAGGGGGCACTTGGATTTGAACCAAGGACCATTTGAACTGCAGTCAAACACTCTACCACTGAGCTATACCCCCATGGCTGCTGTGTAGATAAGTCAGAGATCTTAAAGATTTTGAAGGACAGGCCCTGCCTCAGCGATCTCCTGTTCTGTTCCCAGACCACAGTGCTTTTAAAAATGGGGTTTGATTAAACTTATAGATCCATGTAAACACCACAGCTTGCACACCCACCCCCATAGCTTCCCCCAGTGACATAGCTACCACCTCTCGGGGAGATGGATTAACTACACGGACGGGACAGCTCTCTCCCCTCCGCTTAGAGCATCTTCATTATTTATGAATAGGTGGGAAATAACCTCCTGAATGGACAGTAACCAATGTATCAAATATTGCTGGGTCTGCATTCAGTATGGGTACCTGGTCGTATTGGCTGGATTAGTAGGAGCATTGCCGGCAGATCGGGGGAAGTGATTATTCCCTTCTATTCGGCACTGGGGAGGCCACATCTGGAGCATTGCGTCCAGCTTTCGCCCCCCCCCCCCCACTACAGAAACAAATTGGAGAGAGTCTAGGGGAGGGCAGCAAAAATGATTGGGGGGCAGGGGACTTACGAGGGGAGGCTGAGGGCAGGGCCGCTCAGGGGGGGGGGCAGGGGGGGCAATTTGCCCCAGGCCCTGCAGGGCCCCCAGGAGAACACAGGATTCTAGAGTATTGCAACTTTTTTTTATGGAAGGGGCCCCCAAAATTGTTTTGCCCCAGGCCCCCTGAATCCTCTGGGCGGCCCTGCCCCTCCACCCCCTTCCCTCGTTCTCCTCTCTCTCAGGCCCCACCTGTGCTCTGCCCTCACTCCCATTGGCCACTTCCCACCCCCGCTCTTCCACTGTGGCTGAGGCCTGCTGGTCCACCTTCCGCTCGCTGCTCTCCTCCCCGAAGGCCTCCTTGTGCCTCTCCACCCCCTACCCCAAGGCCTGCCTGCTGCCCCCACCTCTCTGCCCCTCCCCTGAGACCCGCCCCGCCCACCGCCCCCACCTCTCTGCCCCTCCCCTGAGACCTGCCCTGCCCACCGCCCCCACCTCTCTGCCCCTCCCCTGAGACCCGCCCTGTCCACCGCCCCCACCTCTCTGCCCCCTCCCCTGAGACCCGCCCTGCCCACCGCCCCCACCTCTCTGCCCCTCCCCTGAGACCCGCCCTGCCCACCGCCCCCACCTCTCTGCCCCTCCCCTGAGACCAGCCCTGCCCACCGCCCCCACCTCTCTGCCCCTCCCCTGAGACCCGCCTATCGCGACGGCACTGCCTCTCGTCCCAAGAAGCCCAACCCCTTGGTGTTGAGCAGGGGGCGGGATATGTGATACAGCATGGCCAGAGGGCAGCAGGAGAGTGTTAGCAGGGAGCCTTATTCCCTGCAAGGGGAGGAAGGTTTGCTACAGATTAACTAGAGCACCTGAAGCCAATTAGAGCATCTGCAGTCAGTCAGGTGATAAAAACCCCTGCTTCAGTCAGACAGTGTGGGAGTTGGAGCAGGAAGGTTTGGTTGGAGCAGAGAACAGTTTTGAAGAGAGACAAAAGGAAAGTTTGGAGGAGTGCTGCGGTGGGCTGAGAAATCCAAAGACCCTAGGTAAGGGGCACCTGGCTTGTGTAGAAGGAAGGCAAGAAGCCCCTCCACAAGCTGAAGGGCAGGAGAGGGAAGTAGCCCAGGGGAAGGAACCGCCAGTTCAAGTGGTTCACCACTAACCTCAGGGCCCCTGGGTTGGGACCTGGAGAAGAGGGCGGGCCCAGGTCCCTCCCTCTCAACTCCCCTCCTCAAGGACACTAGTGGGGTAATTAAAATACCGATTCAGAGGCAAGCAATGGCGCCCTGAACCTTCCCCAAAGAAGAGAAAGCACGAGACCCAGCATAACAGTACCGGCAATTTGCCACAGTATTTATAATAATATAAAGTGTCTCTCAATTCCATACAGTGTCACTTAATAAACCAGTAAATTCCCAGGACCGGTTCCTCAGGTGTTTGAAGATGCCGAACACCTTGTTTGTGAGGGAGTATAACACCCACATATATGTTGGGAACACACAGACACTGTGCTAGTCTGTTCCCCTATGTTCACTCTTCTAGAAAATTATGATCAATTTTGTTCATAGTATATGTCAGGGCTGAATCCCCACTCTGTCACTCCGAGTGCAGAAAGTGGGGGCCCGACAGGATTCTACAAATTAATTTTTGCCACTCTAGGCTTGTATTAAACCCCCAAAGTTACAGCTTTTCTCTGACCTTGGCTTGGTAAATGCTGCCACCACCCAAATGCAAAAAAACCCCAAACCCTTGGACCCAGGAAGGAGCACTTGAGAATTCTTCCCTATGGGGCACCCTCAAGCCCTTTCACCTCCCCTCCAGGAAAGAGCTGAGAAAGAAAACAAAGGAAATTAGCTGTGGCTAGCAGCTAATCAAACACACATAAACCTCTTAGGACACCAAAAATCCAATCCTGTTCTTAAGAGGTCAATTTTATTAAAATTGAAAAGTAAAACAATACATCTGGAACTTAGGCTTTTGCTAGATCTTAAAAGAAAATTTTTGTAAGCACCCAAAATAGCTTTCTTGGGGGTTCAGCTTAAAGCTTACAAGCAAACACACACATCTGGGAGAGCACCGAGGAGATCCAAAAGCCAAAATAAACCTGATTGTGTCTGTCTAAACATTCCCTATCCAAATCATTTCTTCTAGGTATGGAAGATGAATTTTCATACCTGCTTCAAGCCATACACAGCATTGCTACTCCATGTCGCCTTCTCCGGAGAACAACAGACAAAGGGAAAGTTACTTTCCCATTTAAAAAAGTTCTAGCCTTTCCATTGGCTCTTTTGGTCAGGTGCCCAATGCTTTTTTTTTTTTTAAACCCTGTTGGCTTGTTAACCCTTTAGAGGTATAGCAAGCAGAGAACTCGCACCAACAGGGATTTTACAGCCCACTGGCTGGCTGGGTGTTTATAAAAGGGAGATCCCTCCCCTCCCCTTCATTTATCACTGTAGGGCTTGTGAGGTACCATTTGAAAAGACATAATCTACTGAATATCCTCCTGTTAAACTGTGTAGCAACATTGTATGGAAAGTGATGAGATTTTATGGTATGATATTACTGAAAAAGCTGCAACCCTAACCTTAAGTTCCTCAGAGACAGCAAGGCAAACAGCTGGTCAAATAGCCATTCTCCACCAGGGGGAAGGTGTGAAGATGACATTTACATTCCATCACAGGGACACTTGAAGCTCGTATCTATGACAGCCTGTCACCATGACTCAGCTGAGAACTGAAGTGGTTTCTAGTAGAAAGGACTGAATTATAAAAAGAGGTGAGGAAAATGCATGAGACTCTCTCTCTCTCTCTCCCCTTTTCCTCTGCTCATGACAACTCCTGAAGAACTGAATGTGGGCGGCAGGGGCAGGTTAGGGGGAGTCCTGGCTGAAAGGAAAACCAGCCTGTCTCAGCAGATGGTGAGAGAAACATTTCTTTTAAATCCCTTTTAGCTTGTTAAGTTAAACATTAGTTTGTGTTTTATCTTGCATTTCTTTGGTAAACAATTCTGACTTTTATGCCTCATTACTTGTAGTCACTTCAAATCTTTTTTTTCAGTAGTTAATAATTTTGTTTCCTTTTTTTTAATCAAACCAGTGTGTTTGGATTAAAGTGTGTTGGAAACTCCATCTGGGATAACAAGGCTGGTGCATGTCATTTTCCACTGATGAAACAACAGATTTCATATGAGCTCCCACTGTTCAGGAGTGTGCTGGACAGTGCAAGATGCACATTTCTGGGGAAAGTCTGGGAGCAGAGAATTTTCTGGGGTTCTCCTGTGGGGTACTGTAATTTGTGAGTCACTGACTAGCAGCACTCAATACTGTGCAGCTGGGAGCGAGTTACATGCTGGAGACTGCGTGTGAACTGCCCAGGAGTGGCTGCTCTCACAGTAGAGCAATGTAAAAGGCACCCCAGCTTGGGGAACTGAGGGGATACAGCTGTTAACAGTCCAGATTGTACTGTGCTTAATGTCACAGACACTCAATTTCAAAGAGTCTCCTAAAACATACAGAAAGTAAATCCACGTCCCAGAAATCGAAGTCTCCCTGGCACTGCTTCTTGCTGACAGATGGGTCCAAAGACAAAGACGGAGTCCTGGGGAAGCTGGAAACATAAGCGTGGGGCTCAGTGCAGAACGGGAACAGGAAGGGCAGGGATATTATTGAATGCAGGATCTCAGCAGTGCTAGATGTCAGGATAACACCTATTGCAGCCCATTGGCAAACATAATCCCAAATATACATAGAAAATGATGGGGGTCTAAATTAGTTATTTCCATTGATTTATACAAGGGCAATAAGATATTCTCTGTATTACTGTCTATCCCTTTTTAAATAATTCCTAACATCCTGTTTGCTTTTTTGACTTCCACTGCACACTGCTGGATGTCTTCAGAGAACTATCCACAATGACAAAAAGATCTTTTTCCTGATTAGCCTAATTTTGCCCCCATCATATTGTATGTATAGTTGGGGTTATTTTTTCCAATCTGCATTACTTGATATTTATACACATTTGCCATTTTGTTGCCCAGTCACTTAGTTTTGTGAGATCTTTTTGAAGTTCTTCACAGTTTGCTTTGGTCTTAACTATCTTGAGCAGTTTAGTATTGTGACGTTACTGATATAATCTGGGACCATTTAGAACATGGTTGCAACCAAGGTCCTGGAGTGGCACCAAATCTTATGTAAAGGAGGTCATATAAGGTGTCCAAGACCAGGTTATAGGTTGCTGGTTATAATTATAGTGTCTATATGTATGCATCATTTTGTAGTTGAAGTTATGGGTATTGGCTCTATACTGTCTGTATTTCCAACTTATGCTGTGCTTCTGGGAGACATCCCAGACAAGCTGGTGTTAGCTCTGCCTAGCCTGCTTGATGGCCCATTAAGGACCATCAGCTATTCAACTGACCCATTGAGAGAAGGCAGATACGCCTTGTAACTCAGCAAAGTATGCAGGGACTTGCCCATGTGACTCCAGACTCCATTTTGCTGTCATTTTCCACAGTAAGAACAAAGAAGTGTTCTTACACCTCGAAAAGCCTATAAAAGGCTGATGCCTCATTTCCATCTTGTTTTCAATCCTGCTTCTTACCTCTGGAGGAACTTTGCTACAAACTGAAGCTCTGAACAGAGGACTGACTGACCCATCCCAGAGGAGGATGTACTCCAGAGACATGATTTGAGCCTGCAGTTTACTCCATCACTGCTACAAGCCTGAACTAAGAACTTTGCCATTACTGCATGTAATTGATTCCATTTAAGCAATTCTAGCTCTCATCTCTATCTTTGTCCTTTTATGAATAAACCTTTAGATTCTAAAGGATTGGCAACAGCGTGATTTGTGGGTAAGATCTGATGTGTATATTGACTTGGGTCTGAGGCTTGATTCTTTGGGATCGAGAGAACCTTTTTCTTTTATTGGGGTGTTGGTTTTCATAACCATTCATCCCCAGGACGAGTGGGACTGGTGGTGATACTGGGAGACTGCAGCGTCTAAGGAAATTGCTTCTGTGACTCGTGGTTAGCCAGTGGGGTGAAACCGAAGTCATTTTTGTCTTGCTAGTTTGGTTTGCCTTACAGGTGGAAAAATCCCAGTCTTGGGCTGTAACTGCCCTGTTTTAAGCGATTTGTCACTCTCAGTTGGGTCCCACCAGAACCGCATCGTCACAAGTATCATCTGCAAGCTTTGCCACCTCACTGTTTACCCCTTTCTCCAGATCATTTATGAATACGTTGAATAGGATTTGTTCTAGGACTGACCCTTGAAGACCACTAGTTACTCCTCTCCATTCTGAAAATTTACCATTTATTCCTACCCTTTGTTCCCTGTCTTTTAACCAGTTCTCAATCCATGAAAAGATCTTCCCTCTTATCCCATGATAACATAATTTACGTAAGAGCCTTTGGTGAGAGACCTTGTCAAAGGCTTTCTGGAAATCTAAGTACACCATGTTCACTGGATCCCCCTTGTCCACATGTTTGTTTGACACCTTCAAAGAACTCTAATAGATTAGTAAGACATAATTTCCCTTTACAGAAACCATATTGACTTTTGCTCAACAATTTTTGTTCTTCTATGTGCCTGACAATTTTATTCCTTTACTATTGTTTCAACTAATTTTTCTGGTACAGACGTTAGACTTACCAGTCTGCAACTGCCAGGATCGCCTCTAGAGCCCTTTTAAAATATTGGCGTTACATTAGCAATCTTCCAGTCATTGCGTACAGAAGCCGATTTAAAGACAGGTTACAAACCATAGCTGTTAGTTCCCCAATTTCACATTTGAGTTCCTTCAGAACTCTTGGTAAATACCATCTGGTTCCGGTGACTTGTTACAGTTAAGTTTATCAAGTAGTTCCAAAACCTGCTCTATTGATATTTCAATCTGTGGCAGTTCCTCAGATTTGTCATCCCCAAAAGGTTTGGGAATGTCACCAACATCCTCAGCCATGAAGACTGAAGCAAAGAATCCATTTAGATTCTCCGCAATGCCTTTCTCCTCTTTAAGGGCTCCTTTTGTATCTCAATCCTCCAGTGGCCCCACTGGTTGTTTAGCAGGCTTCCTGCTTTTATTACCTTTTGAGTTTTTGGCTAGCCCCTTGTTCAAACTCCTCTTTGGATTTTCTTATTACATTTTTATACTTAATTTGGTAGTGTTTATGCTCCTTTCTATGTACCTCACTAGGATTTGACTTCCACTTTTTAAAAGATGCCTTTGTATCTCTCACTGCTTCTTTTACGTGATCATTAAGCCACGGTGACTCTTTTTTAGTTCTTTTGCTGTGTTTTTTAATTTGGGGTATATATTTAAGTTGGGCCTCTAATACTGTGTTTTTGAAAAGTGTCCATGCAGCTTGCAGGGATTTCACTCTAGTCATTGTACCTTTTTAATTTCTGTTTAACTAACCCCCTCATTTTTGCATAGTTACCCTTCCTGAAATTAAATGCCAGTGTTGAGCTGTTCTTCCCACCACAGGAATGTTAAATGTTGTTATATTATGGTCACTATTTCCAAGCGGTCCTGTTACAGTTAGCCCTTGGACTAGACCCTGCGCTCCACTCTGCACTAAATCGAGAGTTGCTTCTCCCATTGCGGGTTCTTGTACCAGCTGCTCCAAGAAACAGTCATTTAAAGCATCCAGAAATTTTGTCTCTACATTTTGTCCTGAGGTGACATGTACCCAGTCAATATGGGGACAATTGAAATCTCCCACTATTATGGAGTTCTTTATTTTGACAGCCTCTCTAATCTCCCTTCGCATTTCATCCTCACTATCACTGTCTTTGACAGGTGGTCGATAACAGATCCCTATTGTTATATTCTTATTAGAGCATGGAATTACTATCCAGAGAGATTCTATGGAACATGTGGTTTCAGTTAAGATTTTTACTTCATTCGAGTTTACATTTTCTTTAACATACAATGCCACTCCCCTCCCCACCCCCCGAGTATGGGGAGATCCAGTGGACATAATGTACTTAGATTTCCAGAAAGCCTTTGACAAGGTCCCTCACCAAAGGCTCTTACGTAAATTAAGCTGTCATGGGATAAAAGGGAAGGTCCTTTCATGGATTGAGAACTGGTTAAAAGACAGGGAACAAAGGGTAGGAATTAATGGTAAATTCTCAGAATGGAGAGGGGTGTTCCCCAAGGGTCAGTCCTAGGACCAATCCTATTCAATTTATTCATAAATGATCTGGAGAAAGGGGTAAACAGTGAGGTGGCAAAGTTTGCAGATGATTCTAAACTGCTCAAGATAGTTAAGACCAAAGCAGATTGTGAAGAACTTCAACAAGATCTCACAAAACTAAGTGATTGGGCAACAAAATGGCAAATGAAATTTAATGTGGATAAATGTAAAGTAATGCACATTGGAAAAAATAACCCCAACTATACATACAATATGATGGGGGCAAATTTAGCTACAACGAGTCAGGAAAAAGATCTTGGAGTCATCGTGGACAGTTCTCTGAAGATGTCCACGCAGTGTGCAAAGGCAGTCAAAAAAGCAAACAGGATGTAAGGAATCATTAAAAAGGGGATAGAGAATAAGACTGAGAATATATTATTGCCCTTATATAAATCCATGGTACGCCCACACCTCGAATACTGTGTACAGATGTGGTCTCCTCACCTCAAAAAAGATATTCTAGCACTAGAAAAGGTTCAGAAAAGGGCAACTAAAATGATTAGGGGTTTGGAGAGGGTCCCATATGAGGAAAAATTAAAGAGGATAGGACTCTTCAGCTTGGAAAAGAGGAGACTAAGGGGGGATATGATGGAGGTATATAAAATCATGAGTGATGGTGAGAAAGTGGATAAGGAAAAGTTATTTACTTATTCCCATAATACAAGAACTAGGGGTCACCATATGAAATTAATAGGCAGCAGATTTAAAACAAATAAAAGGAAGTTCTTCTTCATGCAGCGCACAGTCAACTTGTGGAACTCCTTACCTGAGGAGGTTGTGAAGGCTAGGACTATAACCAGGGCCGGCTCTAGACCCCAGCGCGCCAAGCAGGCGCGTGGGGTGGCCCTTTCCCGGGGGGGCGGCATTTGGCTCCGGTGGACCTGCCGCAGGCTGCGGCAGGTCCACCGGAGCCGCGGGAAGAGGGGACCCGCCGCGGGACCGGGGATGGGCGGCGCAGCGCACCGCGCTGCTTGGGGCGGCCTCATTTCTAGAGCCGCCCCTGACTATAACAATGTTTAAAAGGGAACTGGATAAATTCATGGTGGCTAAGTCCATAAATGGCTATTAGCCAGGCTGGGTAAGGAATGGTGTCCCTAGCCTCTGTTTGTCAGAGGATGGAGATGGATGGCAGGAGAGAGATCACTTGATCATTGCCTGTTAGGTTCACTCCCTCTGGGGCACCTGGCATTGGCCACTGTCGGTAGACAGATACTGGGCTAGATGGACCCTTGGTCTGACCCGGTATGGCCGTTCTTATGACCTGCTCTGTCCTTCGATATATTTTGTACCCTGGAACGATTGTGTCCCATTGATTGTCCTCACTCCACCAGGTTTCTGTGATGCCTATTATGTCAATATCCTCCTTTAACACGAGGCACTCTAATTCACCCATCCTATTATTTAGACTTCTAGCATTTGTGTACAAGCACTTGAAAAACTTGTTTATTTGTCTGCCCTTTTCTGATGAGTCAGATTCTTGTGTGTGTGAATGCTTCTCGTCTGATCTGGCCCCTACTTTATCCTCTTCCAGCCTCTCTGCCTGACTAGAACTAGAAAATCTCTATCACTAGTCTCTCCTCTAAGACAAGTCTCTGTCCGATCCACGAGCTCCTCTGCAGCCATTGCCTTTCCCCCATCTCTTAGTTTAAAAACTGCTCTGCAACTTTTTTAATGTTAAGTGCTAGCAGTCTGGTTCCACTTTGGTTTAGGTGGAGCCCATCCTTCCTGTATAGGCTCCCCCATCCCCCAAGTTTCCCCAGGTCCTAATCAATATAACGCCTCCTCACTACACCATCATCTCATCCACCCATTGAGACTCTGAAGCTCTGCCTGCCTACCCGGCCCTGTGCGTGGAACTGGAAGCATTTCTGAGAATGCCACCATAGAGGTCCCAGATTTCAGTCTCTTTCCTAGCAGACTAAATTTGGTGTCCAGGACGTCTCACCTACCGTTCCTTATGTCACTGGTGCCTACATGTACCACGACCACTAGATCCTCCCCAGCACTACACATAAATCTATCTAGACGCCTTGAGAAATCAGCAACCTTTGCACCAGGTAGACAAGTCACCATACGGTTCTCCGGGTCATCACAAACCCAGCTATCCTTGTTTCTAATGATCAAATCTCCCATTACTAACAGCTGCCTTTTCTTAATGCCTGGGGTTCCCTCCCCGGAGAGGTAACCTCAGTGCAAGAGGTTACCCCAACACCATCTGGGAGGAAGGTCCCAACTATGGGAAGGTTTCCCTCTGCTCCCATTGACAGCTCTCCTTCCCTGGGCCTTTCATCCTCCTCAACAGTGCAGTGGCTGTCTGACCGGAGGTGGGAGAAATCTACAAGTGTCCCGGAAAGCCTCATCAACATACTTCTCTGCCTCCCTTAGCGTCTCCAGTTCCACCACCCTGGCCTCCAAAGCCTCCACGCGGTCTCTGAGGGCCAGGAGCTCCTTGCACCGAATGCACACGTAAACCACCCGCCCACAGGGCAGGTATTCATACATGCTACATTGAGAGCAATAAACAGGATAGCCCCCACTCTGCTGCTGGGCTTCTGCCTGCATTCTCTCTCACAGCTACCTAGGTTAACAACAGGGTTTTTCTTTCAATCAAGAAGTTTGTATTATAACTAAAATGTTTTAAAGAATGGCAAGAGCACCTCCCCCCTTCCCACTCCCCTTCCAAACTCCCTCACAAAACTCCTCATTAGCAGCCCTGTTTGAAAAGCTCCCTGGTCACTTGCTCATTGCTTTACAAAGCACTCCCCTATCACAGACCCCCCTGCCCCCAGCCCCTGCTTGAGCCACTCAGGGTAGGGGGCTGGGAGCACCCCCAGTACCCCAGCCCACCCTCCCAGCCCCCAGACCTGACTCCTGCATCCCCTCCCACATAACGAGCCCTCACACCCCATGCTCTGACTCCTGCACCCACCCCCCACATCCTCACCCGCACCCTGGGCACCAAATGGGAGCTCCTGCACACCCCCCTCTACATTGCCACCTGCACCCCTCACACCACATGGGAGCTGCCCCAGGTAAGCACTTCACACCCCAACCTCCTGCCCCAACCCTGAGCCCCCTCCTGCATCCTAAAATCTGGCCAGACCCTGCACCCCAATCTCCAGCTGCTCCTGCACCCCAACTCCCTCCCAGCCCTGACCCCTGTACCCTGAACACCCTGCCCTCCCTGACCCTTGCACCCCCTCACACCCCCAGCCCTTACTCCTTCACCCCTCTCAAACACACCCCAGTTCCCTGCCCTCCTTGATTCCTGCAACCACCCATAACCACTTATCCCCCACCTCCTGCCAATCACACACCCCCAGCCCTGACTCCTGACTCCTGCCCCCCTCCCAGAAGCCTCCTGCCCACCCTGACTCCTGCCCCCCCACATCCCCACCTGCATTGCTCGCATGAAACAGGAGCTGCTCCAGGTAAGTGCTCCACACCCCAACCCCCTGCCCCCTCCCACACCCTAACTCCTGCCCAGACCCTGCACTCCAACATTTTTCATTTTTAATAAAGGGCTCTTATCCAAAGCGCTTTACAATAGATAGCTAATGGTACAAACAATATATGGAAAGATCATTAAGTGGTGCACCAAGACTCAGCGATTTTCAAGTGGTCTGTGGAAAAATCGGGTAGACGACAAAAACAATCAAGGTACCTCACTTTATTTTCATTTACTTCCTATTACTTATAGGAGGAGGATGGAAAAAAAGAATGAAAAATGGGGGTGGGAGGGAAATGAGAGAATGTTCTTTTTCTTGCCTGGGTCCCAAGGAGGGACCCCTAAAATGAAGCTGAGCACAGGGCCCCACTCACGCTAAATCCACCACTGAGCTTCCTTCTCTGGATACCCCCAGCCAGCAGTCAAGGATGCACGGAGTGTCTGTGTGATAAGTGACCCTGGACCAGCAGCTCTGACTCCAGCAGCCTGCTCGTTACACCCCAAGCATTATTGTGGTCTGGGTGGAGAAGGCTCAGGGTTTGAGAGGTCAGGGGTAGGAAGCTTCTGCTGATTATGCCGCTCCTAACCCTCAGTTTTACTGAGGAAACAGGAGATATTTGACACTGTGCGATAGGGCTCCTGTGCTCTGTTCCCAAAGTGTTCTGCAGCAGGGGAGGGTCTCTGGCAGTGTGTGTGTGTCACTGGCATATTGGGGTGATGCTGAAACAGGGCAGAGTAGAGGTGGCATTGTGGGCCTGGCGTGAACCATCTCTCTTCTTTTCCCCTTCCAAGAACAGAGGGGAGAGTAACTCTTACCCAGCGAGGTCACATTCTCTTAGTTCTCCTGCATGACATCCCTGTAGAGGGCTCTCTGAGTGGGGTCCAGCAGAGCCCACTCTTCCCTGGTGAAATACACAGCCACCTCCTCGAAGGTCACCGGCCCCTGAAAGAGCGAGAGTTCAACACTCAGTACCTGCTGCCCCACTCACAGCCCCACTATACATGGGGGGACAGGAGCCAAACAGAAGCTCTGGGTGGATTGCAGTCAGAGTCCCACCCCCACTCCGCTCAGCGCATCCAGGAAATACCAGGGGGAGGGGACGAAGCGAGAGCCCCTCCTGTCTCCCAGAAGAGCCATCACACACCTACTAGCCACAGACTGACACAGGAGATGGAGCCCCTAGCAGGGTCCAGGGACAGCTCCCTGGTAGGAAGCCCAACACCCTCCCCATTCTGAAGAGCTGGATGTGAAGGGAGGGGAATCTCCCCCAAGCCTCACTGGTGGGTGCCCCCTTCATATCTCACAGCAGCCGCTGGTTAGTCAGGTCGGGCTCCAGCACTATGAGTCTGGTCAGTTTTCCCAGCCCCATGCAGCTGGGTTATTTTCTGCTCCACAAACTAGAGCATTTCCACCGCCGAACCTCCTGGGTCTGTTCCTAGAATCTAGGCCACATATTAAATAACTCCCAGAAGGGTTAGCACACCCCTGTCCTCCTCCCTTTCTCCACCCTGTGCATTTCCTGCAAACCAGACTGCAACCTCCAAACCAGCCTGTGCAAACCTTCCCATCTCCCACGTATTTGCTGTCCCTCTCCCCTCCTGGAGGAACCCACCAGCAACCCCCTGATAATACCTACCTGAACTGGCTCCTCTGCAGCCATTTCTCTCCCCTGTCCAACGAGAGGACGGGATGAACTGGAGTGAAACATGGACGTTATTCCGCAGCCTGGCAGGGCGAGAAGGGCAGTTGTGAAGGTTTCAGAACAGGCTTTAACTCATTTCACAGCATGATTCCCCCAGGCCCTTTCCCTGCAGACAGGCACCCTAGAGTCTGCCATGCTGAGAAAGGCTTGATCTCTTTGTACAGTGTAGACCTGGCCTCTCCTGCCAGGCTAAGCCCACAGAGACATTTTTAACCTCCCGTCTCCCTCCCCTCACCCCGTAACAAAGTCTCTGAACACAAGGCTAGAAAAAAGCAGAACCAAAGGAGTCACTGTGGGGGATCCCCTCAGACACTGACCGCACGGCAGCCACACCCCAGCAGGGGGGATATGGAGTCAGGAACTGGATTTTCCTCTGTCTGATTCTCATCTTTTCCACAGGAAAGTGACTCTACCCAGGGTGCAGCAATACATCTGTCTGGGCAGATTAGAGATCTGGAAATCTCTCTCCAAACTCTTCTCCCCCACAGCCCCTTTCAGTCTCTCTTTCTCCTTCTATCTCCTTTTCCCCTCTCCCTGCCCGTCTGGTAGGAAAGTCCCATTCCTGGGTAGTTTGCTCCCCCATGGCTGGATTTGCTCCTGCAATTGTTAATTGGATGAGAAATGAGGGGGGTCTGGTTGTGTAGAGTCATTTTAAGGCCAGACCCCAGGATTTTCCCTTCGTTTCTTTCAGTTACTTGGAATGTCTGGTTCAGAATTTAGTATTAACAGGGCCCAGGGCTGCCCTAGGGGGCTAGGACCAGCTGGAGAAAGTCATCCCCTGGGCCGGGCAGAGAAGCAGCTTTAATCCAGGTCACTTCCCAGCACAGAACCCCGCTGGGGGAGCAGCAGCTGCTAAGCCTGGTCTCCCCGATCACTATGGAGGCTGCAGCCTCTGACCCAGGAAGCTGAACCCCAGTATCCTGAGCAGAGAGGGACAGAGCGTTTGAGCAGCTTCCCTCCTTTAGGTCTCTGGGGAGAGCAGCTAATGAGAGCCCCTCCTCACAGGGAGAATTGCTAATCTCATTTGCCCCACTGTCGATCCGGAGTCACTCCTTGTCTTTCCATACAGTGACTCTGGATTAACATTGGTCTCAATGAATCCAGAGTTCAGAAAGAATGAGTCCAGAACGCTGTGGAAGAGACCATTGTGCGGCAGTGCTGACCCCCTTCCCACCTCCCTCATCCCCCAGATCGAGGACAAGGACTGGGGGGCACAAATTTTCCAAATGGAACTAAAAGTTCCTGCAGTTTTCAAAAGAGGAGAAAAGCAAAATCTGTGATTTCACACTCACAGTGTTTGATAAGTGGACAGAAAGTTATCACAGTGACAGGGCCGGTGACTGGGGAATGCCCGGCAGTGCTTGGAGCCAGGACTCTACACGAGTTGATCAGAGAGAAGGATCATGGTTAGTAGAAGTTCCCACAGCCAGGGGCCCAACAGCTATTCCCTGGGACGCAGCCCCCAGAGTCCCCAGCCAGGGACCCCAGCTACCCCTCAAAGCCCCACCGGCCAGGGAAGCCCCACCAGACTATGACTGTCAGGTTGGGAATCCCAGAGGGTTCCCCCCACCAAGAGCCCCCAGCAGCCATGGACCCGCCCACTGGGAACTCAGTTCCTCACTGCCTGCCTAGGACCCCCCCACCCCCGCCCTCCAGCAGGATCTGCCCTGCTCTTTGCCTGGCACCCCCTCCGCCCCCCTGCGGGATCCCCTGATGCTTTACAGGGGCACCCCCTGGCCTAGCGCCGGGGATTCTCCCACACACACTCTGTGCACTGGGCACGGCAGCGATCCCAGGAGTCTGCGGGGGAAGTCCAGACAGAGCCCCTGGCACAGCACCAGGCTCCCTCTAACCCCCTGTCCCGCCTCCCCAGAGACACCCCCCTCCCCCTGTTCTGCAGCCAACAGGCCCCCAGCGATACCCACCTTCATGACCCACAGCCTCAGGGCTGGGCACATCACAACAACCCCTCAAAACCCCAAACCTCCAGAACCCACCAACCTCACTAGGGTACCCCCTGCCCAGCCACCCAAACACCTCCCCCCACCACAATGCATCTTCATATCCAGCTGCAATCTCCTCATACAGACACCCCTTGCCCCCAGAGCAACAGGGTTACCTCACAGTGTCTGCTAAGTGGATAGAGAGTTATCACCGCCTCCTGCTGGCCAGTCGCACAGGCAGAGGGAGCCCTGGGGGATGCTTCTTTAACAGGAGAATGGAAGGCCTGGAGGGCAAGAAAGGTAAGAAATGTCCATGGCCTGTCACTACCAAATAATGGCCACCCTGGATCCACCCCAAGGTGGCTGCATCTTAGCACTGCGGGAAGCAACCCCTCCTGAAGAGCATGTGTCATGGGATTTGGGAAACTTCTGGACCCACACTGCACTCAGAGAGACCTCCTCATCCCATGCCAGCTGGAGAAAAGAAAAGGATTCAGCCAACCCTCCTGTTATCAGCTGGGAAACACTGATCCCCAAACATGGGGTGGCCTCTGAATTTGATGGGTATTAAACGTGTCTCTGGTCTCTTTCTTCGGCAAACATTTTAACAGAGATAAAGGAGGAAGAAATGATTCTCAAAGGAGACGGGAAAGATGATCTCTGGGCAATTTAACCCCCTGCAACAACCAGGATGGAGAATGACTCAGGGCAACAGGTTCCCTCCAAGGAAGAAGTTGCTGGGATTTAGAGACATGGGGAACAGCCCCAAACCGGAGAGGATTTTTAATTGACATTTGATGATGACATAGAAAGAGGGAAAACCTGAGATTTGAGATCAGTGTTCAGAAATGAAAAAGAAAGGGTGGAAATCAGAGGGATTTTTGGATCCATTTTTGTAAATTAGTGAAAGGAAAGTGGAACATCAGAGGGATTTTATCAGTTGTTGATATGAGGTAAAATCTGAGTGTATTTCACATCAATATTTGATAAACGAATAAAGAGGAAATGGACAACATAAGGACACATTTTGTATCCATAGTCAAGAATCTGAGAAAAGGTGTAAATCTGAGATTTATTTTTTTTAGTAATTTATAAATAGAGACAAGGAAAAACTCAGGGCATAGTCACTTAGAAATAGACAAGTAGAGAGAAAGTGGGGCAAATTTTTAGGGTATTTTATATGAATCTTTGAGATTTGCAGAGAATACATGTCACAAGGTAAGCAATTGGTAACAAGAACATTAATTCATCTACACGAGTTCCAATCAACACTCCTGAGGTGAATTTTGGGGAGGATATTGTGTGTCGAGCCAATGAAGAGTAATACATTTTTGTAACTCTCCTTTGTGCTGCATAAAGTATTTCTTTCCACACAAATTAAAGCCCAATTGTAAGTAAAATATCTTGCTTATAAAAGGTGCCTGTTCCAGAACTCTCTTTCCTACAGGGCTACTGTGCTCTGATTCCTGACCTCTCTCTGAGTGTTACTGGTGTGTAATGCTCACAATACTTCAGAAGAAAAGTTCTCTTATTGCTGAGTGTCATTTGCATGAATAAAAAGTTACTGATTTCCTCAAATCACACGGAATAAAACCCACCACAACATAACGTCAGGCAATTCAGGGAAAAAACCAACCCCCCCCCGACACACACACACACACACACACACACACGGGGCAGGTGTTGATCAGGGATAAGATCTGAGCGGTTCCCATCCGTGTCTGACGGGGGGGCGGGGGAAGCGGCGCCGCCCCGCGGGACCCGGGCACAGGGGTCGATCCGGGCGGTGGCTCGCGCGGTCCCGTTACCGAGGCGGGGCCCCGCGCGCGGCCCGGTCCGGCGGCAGCAGCAGCGAAGGCGGGAGAACGGGGCGGGCGGGGGGGGGGGTTGGGATGTTTTATATCCGTGTCCGAGCGTTGGGGGGAAAACGGGTCACAGACTCCGCCCCCGGCAGCGGGGAGACAAACCCCCAGCGCGGGGGGGGACGGGCGGGGGGAGGGGCCCGGGGGTGAGGGCCCCCCGGGGGGGGGGATTTTACGGGACGCTCCAGCGCACGCGGGCAGTGACGGTTCCCCCCCCTCACACGGGCCGCAGGGAGCCCGGGGGGGGGGAGGGGGCGGCAGTGGGGGAGGGGCAGGGGCGAGACACGGACACACACTCACCCCCCCCACGAGGGTTTCCCGCCCCCCGCTACGGAGGCCGCACCGGGACCCCCCGCCCCGCCCCAGCTCCCGGCCCGGCCCAGGGCGGGGGTGGGGGGGTCTTGGGCCCAGGTGTCTGTTCCCCGCGCCCCGCTCGGCTCTTACCGGTTCTGTCGCGCGCCCAGAGCCTCCCCCCCCCCCCCAGCGGCCGGAAGTGACGCACAGCGCGGGGGAAGGGGGGAAAGGAGTCACGTGACGGGGCCGGTGTAACGCCAGAAACAGCCCCCGCTCCGGATTCGCTGCTTGGGCTGCACGGAGCATGCGCAGCCGCACGGCGCCTGCGCAGTAACCGCCGCTGTGGCCGCTGCCCGCTCTCTGCCCTCACCGCTCCCGGTGCTTCGCTGCGCGCTCCCCGGGGGGGTGAAAAGCCCCGGGGGGCAAATCGCAGCGGGGGGGGAGGGGCTGCCAGGGGCTGAGCGGGGCAGAAATTCACTGGCCGGGGGGGGGGGTCGAGCTGCTGCAGGGGGCGGCGGGGGAGGGGAGGGGCTGGGGGGGAAATCGGGGGGGGGGAGCCGCTGCCAGACCCTGTGCGGGGCCAAACCCCCGTTTGGGGGGGGGGGGAACAGGGGCCCCTCGGGCCGAGCCCCCCGCTGCGCGCGCAGATCTGGGGGGGTCGGGCGGGGGGGGGCACCGGCTGTCTCGGTTCTGCCGCGTGTCAGCCCGGGGGGGGGGCGGGTTCCCGGGGCTCCCGGCACCGCCCCCCCCCCCCGCCTGTCCGAGCTCCGACCCCGCAGCGCCGCTCGGTCTGTGCCAGCGCTGCGGGGCGGCCCCTGCTCCGGCCGGGAGCCCGAGTGCGGGACACACCGGCCAGACCCCCCCGCCCCCCCCGGCTCTGCCTCCCGCCCCGGGACTGCGGGAAAGTGTCTGTGTCCGTGTGAAACCCCCGCAGCCCCTTCCCCTGCCGCAGCGCCGAGCTGCCAACCCCCCCCCAGCCCGCGGGTCCGCCCCCCCTGCACCCCCATCCCCTGCCCCAGCTCAGAGCCTGCCCCCCTCACTCAACCTCCCCACAGCCTGCACCCCTCCCGCCCCCCAACTCCATCCCCAGCCCGTGTGTCCGCCCCCCTGCACCCCCATCCCCTGCCCCCCTCACTCACCCTCCCCACAGCCTGCAACCCTCCTGCCCCCCCAACTCCCTCCCAGAGCCCGCGTGTCCTCACCCCCCTGCACCCCCATCCCCTGCCCCAGCTCAGAGCCTGCCCCCCTCACTCACCCTCCCCATAGCCAGCAGCCCTCCCGCCCCCCAACTCCCTCCCCCGAGCCCGCGTGTCCGCACCCCCCCTGCACCCCCATCCCCTGCCCCAGCTCAGAGCCTGCCCCCTCACTCAACCTCCCCATAGCCAGCAGCCCTCCCGCCCCCCCACTCCCTCCCTGAGCCCGCGTGTCCGCACCCCCCTGCACCCCCATCCCCTGCCCCAGCTCAGAGCCTGCCCCCCTCCCTCAACCTCCCCACAGCCTGCAACCCTCCCGACCCCCACCTCCCTCCCAGAGCCCGCGTGTCCGCCCCCCCTGCACCCCCATCCCCTGCCCCAGCTCAGAGCCTGCCCCCCTCACTCACCCTCCCCATAGCCTGCAGCCCTCCCGACCCCCAACTCCCCCCCAGCCCGCGTGTCCGCCCCCCCTGCACCCCCATCCCCTGCCCCAGCTCAGAGCCTGCCCCCCTCACTCAACCTCCCCATAGCCTGCAACCCTCCCACCCCAACTCCCTCCCCGAGCCCGCGTGTCCGCCCCCCCTGCACCCCCATCCCCTGCCCCAGCTCAGAGCCTGCCCCCCTCCCTCACCCTCCCCATAGCCTGCAACCCTCCCGACCCCCAACTCCCTCCCTGAGCCCGCGTGTCCGCACCCCCCCCGCACCCCCATCCCCTGCCCCAGCTCAGAGCCTGCCCCCCTCACTCACCCTCCCCATAGCCAGCAGCCCTCCCGACCCCCAACTCCCTCCCAGAGCCCACGTGTCCGCCCCCCCTGCACCCCCATCCCCTGCCCCAGCTCAGAGCCTGCACCCCTCACTCAACCTCCCCATAGCCTGCAACCCTCCCGCCCCCCAACTCCCTCCCAGAGCCCGCGTGTCCGCACCCCCTGCACCCCCATCCCCTGCCCCAGCTCAGAGCCTGCCCCCCTCACTCAACCTCCCCATAGCCTGCACCCCTCCTGCCCCCCAACTCCCCCCCCGAGCCCGCGTTTCCGCACCCCCCTGCACCCCCATCCCCTGCCCCAGCTCAGAGCCTGCCCCCCTCACTCACCCTCCCCATAGCCTGCAACCCTCCTGCCCCCCAACTCCCTCCCAGAGCCCGTGTGTCCGCCCCCCTGCACCCCCATCCCCTGCCCCAGCTCAGAGCCTGCCCCCCTCACTCAACCTCCCCACAGCCTGCAACCCTCCCGACCCCCAACCCCCCCCCAGCCCGCGTGTCCGCCCCCCCCTGCACCCCATCCCCTGCCCCAGCTCAGAGCCTGCCCCCCTCACTCACCCTCCCCATAGCCTGCAACCCTCCTGCCCCCCAACTCCCGCCCAGAGCCCGTGTGTCCGCCCCCCTGCACCCCCATCCCCTGCCCCAGCTCAGAGCCTGCCCCCCTCACTCAACCTCCCCATAGCCTGCAGCCCTCCCGCCCCCCAACTCCCTCCCCCGAGCCCGCGTGTCCGCACCCCCCTGCACCCCCATCCCCTGCCCCAGCTCAGAGCCTGCCCCCCTCACTCAACCTCCCCATAGCCTGCAGCCCTCCCGCCCCCCAACTCCCTCCCCCGAGCCCGCGTGTCCGCACCCCCCCTGCACCCCCATCCCCTGCCCCAGCTCAGAGCCTGCCCCCCTCCCTCAACCTCCCCATAGCCTGCAGCCCTCCCGACCCCCAACTCCCTCCCCGAGCCCGCGTGTCCGCACCCCCTGCACCCCCATCCCCTGCCCCAGCTCAGAGCCTGCCCCCCTCCCTCAACCTCCCCACAGCCTGCAACCCTCCCGACCCCTAACTCCCCCCCCCAGCCCGCGTGTCCGCCCCCCCTGCACCCCCATCCCCTGCCCCAGCTCAGAGCCTGCCCCCCTCCCTCACCCTCCCCTCAGCCTGCAACCCTCCCGACCCCCAACTCCCTCCCCGAGCCCGCGTGTCCGCCCCCCCTGCACCCCCATCCCCTGCCCCAGCTCAGAGCCTGCCCCCCTCCCTCAACCTCCCCATAGCCTGCAACCCTCCCGACCCCCAACTCCCTCCCCGAGCCCGCGTGTCCGCCCCCCCTGCACCCCCATCCCCTGCCCCAGCTCAGAGCCTGTCCCTCTCAGTCAACCTCCCCATAGCCTGCAACCCTCCCACCCCCCAACTCCCTCCCAGAGCCCGCGTGTCCGCCCCCTCTGCACCCCCATCCCCTGCCCCAGCTCAGAGCCTGCCCCCCTCCCTCAACCTCCCCATAGCCAGCAGCCCTCCCGACCCCCAACTCCCTCCCTGAGCCCGCGTGTCCTCACCCCCCTGCACCCCCATCCCCTGCCCCAGCTCAGAGCCTGCCCCCCTCACTCACCCTCCCCATAGCCTGCAGCCCTCCCGCCCCCCAACTCCCTCCCCGAGCCCGCGTGTCCGCACACCCCCCGCACCCCCATCCCCTGCCCCAGCTCAGAGCCTGCACCCCTCACTCACCCTCCCCATAGCCTGCAACCCTCCTGCCCCCCAACTCCCTCCCCGAGCCCGCGTGTCCTCACCCCCCCTGCACCTCCATCCCCAGCTCAGAGCCTGCCCCCCTCACTCACCCTCCCCATAGCCTGCACCCCTCCCGCCCCCCAACTCCCTCCCCGAGCCCGCGTGTCCGCACCCCCCCCGCACCCCCATCCCCTGCCCCAGCTCAGAGCCTGCACCCCTCACTCACCCTCCCCATAGCCTGCAACCCTCCCGCCCCCCAACTCCCTCCCAGAGCCCGCGTGTCCGCACCCCCCTGCACCCCCATCCCCTGCCCCAGCTCAGAGCCTGCACCCCTCACTCACCCTCCCCATAACCTGCAACCCTCCTGCCCCCCAATTCCCCCCCCAGTCCGCGTGTCCGCCCCCCCCTGCCCCCCATCCCCTGCCCCAGCTCAGAGCCTGCCCCCCTCACTCAACCTCCCCATAGCCTGCAACCCTCCCGACCCCCAACTCCCTCCCAGAGCCCGCGTGTCCGCAATCCCCTGCACCCCCATCCCCTGCCCCAGCTCAGAGCCTGCCCCCCTCACTCACCCTCCCCATAGCCTGCACCCCTCCCGCCCCCCAACTCCCTCCCAGAGCCCGCGTGTCCGCCCCCCCCTGCACCCCATCCCCTGCCCCAGCTCAGAGCCTGCACCCCTCACTCAACCTCCCCATAGCCTGCACCCCTCCCACCCCCCAACTCCCTCCCAGAGCCCGTGTGTCCTCCCCCCCTGCACCCCCATCCCCTGCCCCAGCTCAGAGCCTGCACCCCTCACTCAACCTCCCCATAGCCTGCAACCCTCCTGCCCCCCAACTCCCTCCCCGAGCCCGCGTGTCCTCACCCCCCCTGCACCCCCATCCCCAGCCCCACCTCACACCCTGCACCCCTCACTCACCCTCCCCATAGCCTGCACCCCTCCCCCCCCCCCACTCCCTCCCTGAGCCCGCGTGTCCGCCCCCCCTGCACCCCCATCCCCTGCCCCAGCTCAGAGCCTGCACCCCTCACTCAACCTCCCCATAGCCTGCACCCCTCCCGCCCCCCAACTCCCTCCCAGAGCCCGTGTGTCCGCACCCCCCTGCACCCCCATCCCCTGCCCCAGCTCAGAGCCTGCACCCCTCACTCAACCTCCCCATAGCCTGCAACCCCTCCTGCCCCCAACTCCCCCCCCGAGCCCTTGTGTCCGCACCCCCCTGCACCCCCATCCCCTGCCCCAGCTCAGAGCCTGCCGTCCTCACTCAACCTCCCCATAGCCTGCAACCCTCCTGCCCCCCCAACTCCCTCCCTGAGCCCGCGTGTCCTCACCCCCCCTGCACCTCCATCCCCAGCCCCAGCTCAGAGCCTGCCCCCCTCACTCACCCTCCCCATAGCCTGCACTCCTCCCGCCCCCCAACGCCCGCCCCGAGCCCCGCGTGTCCGCACCCCCCCGCACCCCCATCCCCTGCCCCAGCTCAGAGCCTGCACCCCTCACTCACCCTCCCCATAGCCTGCAACCCTCCGGCCCCCCCAACTCCCTCCCTGAGCCCGCGTGTCCTCTCCCCCCCGGCACCCCCATCCCCTGCCCCAGCTCAGAGCCTGCACCCCTCACTCAACCTCCCCATAGCCAGCAGCCCTCCCGCCCCCCAACTCCCCCCCAGCCCGCGTGTCCGCCCCCCCTGCACCCCCATCCCCTGCCCCAGCTCAGAGCCTGCCCCCCTCACTCAACCTCCCCATAGCCTGCAACCCTCCCACCCCCAACTCCCTCCCCGAGCCCGCGTGTCCGCCCCCCCTGCACCCCCATCCCCTGCCCCAGCTCAGAGCCTGCCCCCCTCCCTCAACCTCCCCATAGCCTGCAACCCTCCCGCCCCCCCAACTCCCTCCCAGAGCCCGCGTGTCCGCACCCCCCCGCACCCCCATCCCCTGCCCCAGCTCAGAGCCTGCCCCCCTCACTCACCCTCCCCATAGCCAGCAGCCCTCCCGACCCCCAACTCCCTCCCAGAGCCCACGTGTCCGCCCCCCCTGCACCCCCATCCCCTGCCCCAGCTCAGAGCCTGCCCCCCTCCCTCAACCTCCCCATAGCCTGCAACCCTCCCGACCCCCAACTCCCTCCCGAGCCCGCGTGTCCGCACCCCCCCTGCACCCCCATCCCCTGCCCCAGCTCAGAGCCTGCCCCCCTCACTCACCCTCCCCATAGCCTGCAACCCTCCTGCCCCCCAACTCCCCCCCCGAGCCCGCGTGTCCGCACCCCACTGCACCCCCATCCCCTGCCCCAGCTCAGAGCCTGCCCCCCTCACTCACCCTCCCCATAGCCTGCAACCCTCCTGCCCCCCAACTCCCTCCCAGAGCCCGCGTGTCCGCACCCCCCCTGCACCCCCATCCCCTGCCCCAGCTCAGAGCCTGCACCCCTCACTCACCCTCCCCATAACCTGCAACCCTCCTGCCCCCCAATTCCCCCCCCAGTCCGCGTGTCCGCCCCCCCACACCCCCATACCCTGCCCCAGCTCAGAGCCTGCCCCCCTCACTCAACCTCCCCATAGCCTGCAACCCTCCCGCCCCCCAACTCCCTCCCAGAGCCCGCGTGTCCGCACCCCCCCTGCACCCCCATCCCCTGCCCCAGCTCAGAGCCTGCCCCCCTCACTCAACCTCCCCACAGCCTGCAACCCTCCCGCCCCCCAACTCCCCTCCCGAGCCCGCGTGTCCGCCCCCCCTGCCCCCCATCCCCTGCCCCAGCTCAGAGCCTGCCCCCCTCACTCAACCTCCCCATAGCCTGCAACCCTCCCGACCCCCAACTCCCTCCCAGAGCCCGCGTGTCCGCAATCCCCTGCACCCCCATCCCCTGCCCCAGCTCAGAGCCTGCCCCCCTCACTCACCCTCCCCATAGCCTGCACCCCTCCCGCCCCCCAACTCCCTCCCAGAGCCCGCGTGGACGCCCCCCCCTGCACCCCATCCCCTGCCCCAGCTCAGAGCCTGCACCCCTCACTCAACCTCCCCATAGCCTGCACCCCTCCCACCCCCCCAACTCCCTCCCAGAGCCCGTGTGTCCGCCCCCCCTGCACCCCCATCCCCTGCCCCAGCTCAGAGCCTGCACCCCTCACTCAACCTCCCCGTAGCCTGCAACCCTCCTGCCCCCCAACTCCCTCCCCGAGCCCGCGTGTCCTCACCCCCCCTGCACCCCCATCCCCTGCCCCAGCTCAGACCCTGCACCCCTCACTCACCCTCCCCATAGCCTGCACCCCTCCCACCCCCCAACTCCCTCCCTGAGCCCGCGTGTCCGCCCCCCTGCACCCCGTCCCCTGCCCCAGCTCAGAGCCTGCACCCCTCACTCAACCTCCCCATAGCCTGCAACCCCTCCTGCCCCCCAACTCCCCCCCGAGCCCATGTGTCCGCACCCCCCTGCACCCCATCCCCTGCCCCAGCTCAGAGCCTGCCCCCCGCACTCAACCGCCCCATAGGCTGCAACCCCTCCCGCCCCCCAACTCCCCCCCCGAGCCCATGTGTCCGCACCCCCCCTGCACCCGCATCCCCTGCCCCAGCTCAGAGCCTGCCCCCCTCACTCAACCTCCCCATAGCCAGCACCCCTCCCGACCCCCAACTCCCTCCCCGAGCCCGCGTGTCCGCACCCCCCCTGCACCCCCATCCCCTGCCCCAGCTCAGAGCCTGCCCCCCTCCCTCACCCTCCCCATCTCCTTAAAGCCTCACACCCCCCAACTCCCTCCCAGAGCCCGCGTGTCCTCCCCCCCTGCACCCCCATCCCCTGCCCCAGCTCAGAGCCTGCCCCCCTCACTCAACCTCCCCATAGCCTGCACCCCTCCCGCCCCCCAACTCCCTCCCCAGCCCGTGTGTCCGCCCCCCTGCACCCCCATCCCCTGCCCCAGCTCAGAGCCTGCACCCCTCACTCACCCTCCCCACAGCCTGCAACCCTCCCGCCCCCCAACTCCCTCCCAGAGCCCGCGTGCCCGCCCCCCCCCCCACACCCCCATCCCCTGCCCCAGGTCAGAGCCTGCCCCCCTCACTCAACCTCCCCATAGCCTGCACCCCTCCCACCCCCCAACTCCCTCCCCGAGCCCGTGTGTCCGCACCCCCCTGCACCCCCATCCCCTGCCCCAGCTCAGAGCCTGCCCCCCTCACTCAACCTGCCCATAGCCTGCACCCCTCCCGCCCCCCAACTCCCTCCCAGAGCCCGCGTGTCCGCACCCCCTGCACCCCCATCCCCTGCCCCAGCTCAGAGCCTGCACCCCTCACTCACCCTCCCCATAGCCTGCAACCCTCCTGCCCCCCAACTCCCCTCCCGAGCCCGCGTGTCTGCACCCCCTGCACCCCCATCCCCTGCCCCAGCTCAGAGCCTGCCCCCCTCCCTCACCCTCCCCATAGCCTGCAGCCCTCCCGCCCCCCACCTCCCCCCCGAGCCCGCGTGTCCGCACCCCCCTGCACCCCCATCCCCTGCCCCAGATCAGAGCCTGCACCCCTCCCTCAACCTCCCCATAGCCTGCACCCCTCCCGCCCCCCCACTCCCTCCCAGAGCCCACGTGTCCGCACCCCCTGCACCCCAATCCCCTGCCCCAGCTCAGAGCGTGCGCCCCTCCCTCACCCTCCCCATAGCCTGAAACCCTCCCGCCCCCCAACTCCCTCCCAGAGCCCGGGTGTCCGCCCCCCCTGCACCCCCATCCCCTGCCCCAGCTCAGAGCCTGCCCCCCTCCCACACCCTCCCCATAGCCTGCAACCCTCCCACCCCCCAACTCCCTCCCCGAGCCCGCGTGTCGGCCCCCCCTGCACCCCCATCCCCTGGCCCAGCTCAGAGCCTGCCCCCCTCACTCAACCTCCCCATAGCCTGCAGCCCTCCCCCCCCCCAACTCCCGCCCGAGGCCGCGTGTCCGCCCCCCCTGCACCCCATCCCCTGCCCCAGCTCAGAGCCTGCACCCCTCACTCAACCTCCCCATAGCCTGCACCCCTCCCACCCCCCAACTCCCTCCCAGAGCCCGTGTGTCCGCACCCCCCTGCACCCCCATCCCCTGCCCCAGCTCAGAGCCTGCCCCCCTCACTCAACCTCCCCATAGCCAGCACCCCTCCCGACCCCCAACTCCCTCCCCGAGCCCGCGTGTCCGCACCCACCCCGCTCCCCGAGCCCCTGCCCCAGCTCAGAGCCTGCACCCCTCACTCAACCTCCCCATAGCCAGCAGCCCTCCCGCCCCCAACTCCCCCCAGCCCGCGTGTCCGCCCCCCCTGCACCCCATCCCCTGCCCCAGCTCAGAGCCTGCCCCCTCACTCAACCTCCCCATAGCCTGCAACCCTCCCGCCCCCCCCCTCCCTCCCAGAGCCCGCGTGTCCGCACCCCCCCTGCAGCCCCATCCCCTGCCCCAGCTCAGAGCCTGCACCCCTCACTCAACCTCCCCATAGCCTGCAACCCCTCCCGCCCTCCAACTCCCCCCCCGAGCCCATGTGTCCGCACCCCCCCTGCACCCCCATCCCCTGCCCCAGCTCAGATGCTGGACCCCTCACTCAACCTCCCCATAGCCTGCACCCCTCCCACCCCCCAACTCCCTCCCCGAGCCCGTGTGTCCGCACCCCCCCTGCACCCCCATCCCCTGCCCCCCCATCCCCTGCCCCAGCTCAGAGCCTGCCCCCCTCACTCACCCTCCCCATAGCCTGAAACCCTCCCGCCCCCCAACTCCCCTCCCAGAGCCCGCGTGTCTGCACCCCCCTGCACCCCCATCCCCTGCCCCAGCTCAGAGCCTGCCCCCCTCACTCAACCTCCCCACAGCCTGCAACCCTCCCGCCCCCCATCTCCCCTCCCGAGTCCTCGTGTCCGCCCCCCCTGCCCCCCATCCCCTGCCCCAGCTCAGAGCCTGCCCCCCTCACTCAACCTCCCCATAGCCTGCAACCCTCCCGCCCCCCAACTCCGTCCCAGAGCCCGCGTGTCCGCAATCCCCTGCACCCCCATCCCCTGCCCCAGCTCAGAGCCTGCCCCCCTCACTCAACCTCCCCACAGCCTGCAACCCTCCCGCCCCCACCTCCCTCCCAGAACCCGCGTGTCTGCACCCCCCTCTACCACAATCCCTGCCCCAACTCCCTCCCCTGCACCCCTCACTCAACCTCCCCATAGCCTGCAACCCTCCTGCCCCCAACTCCCCCCCGAGCCCGCGTATCTGCACCCCCCTGCACCCCCATCCCCTGCCCCAGCTCAGAGCCTGCACCCCTCACTCAACCTCTCCATAGCCTGCAACCCTCCCGGCCCCCAACTCCCCCCCGAGCCCGCGTGTCTGCACCCCCCTGCACCCCAATCCCCTGCCCCAGCTCAGAGCCTGCACCCCTCACTCCACCTCCCCATAGCCTGCAACCCTCCCGCTCCCCAACTCCCCCCCGAGCCCACGTGTCTGCACCCCCCTGCACTCTAAAACCCTGCCCCAGCTCAGAGCCTGCCCCCCGCACTCAACCTCCCCATAGCCTGCAACCCTCCCGCCCCCCAACTCCCTCCCAGAGCCCGCGTGTCCGCACCCCCCCGTACCCCTATCCCCTGCCCCAGCTCAGAGCCTGCACCCCTCACTCAACCTCCCCATTTCCTGCAACCCTCCTGCCCCCCAACTCCCTCCCAGAGCCTGCACCCCAAACAGGGCCGGATTAACCTTTTGTGGGCCCGGCGCTAAACATATTTGTGGGCCCCCGTGGGGGAAATGGGGACATGGGGCAGGAGGGCAGAGTCCTCAGAGCGAGGGGCTGGCCGGGGGCAACGGGGGATGGGTCATGGCACGGCAGGGACAGCCCCACTCCCCCCAGCCCAGTACAAGGGCCCTGTTTACAAACCGGGAGCTGCCAGTCCCCCCTGCCCGGCACCCCTCCGGCTCCCTACGCCCAGTGCCGCACCCCCCAGAGACCCCCACCAACCCCCTGCCTGGCACCCCTCCGACTCCCTATGCCCAGTGCCGCACCACCCAGAGATCCCCACAACACCCCTGCCCAGCACCCTTCCGGCTCCCTACGCCCAGCGCCGCACCCCCCAGAGACCCCCACAACCCCCCTGCCCAGTGCCCTCCCAGATCACTCCCCCACCCACTCAGAACCCCCCCACAGTTCCTCTCACTGCCCAGTGCCCCCCAGCTGAAGACCCCCATAGCCCTCCCACAACTGCACAGTGCCCCACACCTTCCCACCCAGAGCCCCCTATAGATCCCCTCACTGCCCAGTGCCCCCCACCACCACAACTGTACAGACCCCCCACACTTCCCAGCGCCCACACACACAGAGATCTCCCCCACTGACAGCCCCCCAACACACAGATTTCCCCACCCCCCAGTGCCCAGCACCCCCCAGACCCACTAGAGACCTGCTCTCCCACACCCTAACCCCCAGCCACAGTAGCCGGCCCTGATGGGAGGTGACTGTGTCTGCCAGGCTGAGCTGGCAGCGCAGCCAGAGCTGGTCCTGGGGCAGGAGAACTCCGGCCCCTTGGGAGTGGTGGAAGCAGCCAGGCTGGAGCAGGAGCAGAGCCTACCCGGGCCAGGCTCCCTCAGGACCCAGCTGAGCCTCCCCCCCCAGTCCCCGTCCCCTGTGAGTGGCTGAGACTGGCCCAGCCTCTGCACCAGTCCCAGGTGGCTCTTCCCCCGGGGAGGCAGGTGGGGCCCCACAGGTCCCAGGCAGTGGAGACAGCTCAGAGCTGGAGCAGTGCTGGGGAGCGGGGCAGATCCCTGAGACGTGACTCCCGAGATCCCACCCAGCCCACTCACACCCATCGGCCCCGTGGCCAGCAGCCCTGCTGATCTGCATGGTGGCCCCCAGCTGCTGGGTGATGAGCCCTCTACAGCAGTGGCATAGCCAGGTTCTAACATCAGGGGAGCAAACACATAAAAAGAGGCACCACCCAACATATCGAATTACTAATTACATACGTTTAAATTTGTTATACATATTTATTTTGTACTTAAAATAAAAACCCAAGAATGATCCAGCCACAGAAGGATTTGCACAGCCAGCATTTTGCAGGAGAACTTTAGATTATACTTAGATATACTTTTGCTTCTAGAAACTAAACGACAGAATACAGTAGCTTATAATTGTCACAAGTTTTAAAAAAAATACCGGCCATTTTTTCCAGTTACTAATTTCATTTTAAAATCAATCAATGAAATGCACTTTATTTATAATAGATCATAATACTAAAGTCACCAAAAAGGCATAACAAATACAAGTTTTATGAGAATTGGTGAGCAAAGATCTCATAGCTCTTCAGGGTTGGACAAAGCAGTAATTTCCCTTAAAGTAGCTTTATTCATGGGGTTTTTAAAAAACAGAAGACATCTCTATGACACAGGTTGGCAGTCTATCATTTTTGAAACACTGAGTATTGAAAGTTAGACTATTTAACCAATTTAAGCTGTACACACACAGCCCCCGCTCTATCTCTTCCTGCTTTCCTACCACCAGTTCTGTTACTACAGGAATGAAATCTAGACATCCTTTTAAAAGGAGTTACCTGTTCCGTAACTGGTGTTCTTTGAGATGTGTTGCTCTGGTCTAGTCCACAGTAGGTGTGCGTGCTCGCCACATGCACCGGTGCCAGAAATTTTTGGAGCACTGCTGCGACCCCTGGAATGGCGCCGCTATAGCGCTATAAGGGGAGCTGCGCACTCCCCCCACCCTCAGTTCCTTCTTGCCAGACAACTCCGACAGAGGGGAAGGAGGCTGGGATGTGGACTAGACAAGAGCAACACATCTCGAAGGACGCCAGTTACGGAACAGGTAACTGTCCTTTCTTCTTCGAGTGACTGCTCCTGTGTATTCCACAGTAGGTGACTCCAAGCTATATCTGATGGAGGTTGGTAGGAGTTTAAGGGTTATCTGGACGGAGTACCACCCTACCAAACCCGGCGTCATCCTGTGCTTGGGAGACGATCGCATAGTGCGAGGAAAAAGTGTGGACAGATGACCACGTGGCAGCCCTACATATGTCCTAGATAGGGATGGGGGTGACATAGGCGGCCGACGAGGCTTGCGCTCTCGTAGAATGCGCCTTCACTATAGGCGGTGGGGTAACCCCTGCCAAGTCGTAACACGTGCGTATGCACAAGGTGATCCAGCAGTAAATGCGCTGGATGGAAACTGGTTGCCCCCTAATCCGCTTGGCTGACGCAACGAATAGTTGCAAGGACTTCCTGAACTGCCTGGTTCGGTACAGGTAGAAGGCCAGCACATTAGCCAGGAGGAAGCAGATCGTGAGCGTTTTCGACCACAAACCCCATCCCTCCAGATTTGCAACCATTGGAAATAAGCAAGGAGGAAGCCAGTGGAAAAAATGAATGGGGCCACTCTGGTTATCACCTTGGGGTTAGGGGTGTGCTCTGTACCCCTAAACCTTACCTCCCTTTTCACATATTCACACACAAAAAAGTGAAAGAGCATGCCTCAATCATCCAAAAGATCAGGGTTCGGCAACCTTTCAGAAGTGCTGTGCCGAGTTTTCATTTAGTCTCTCTGATTTAAGGTTTTGCATGCCAGTAATACATTTTAATATTTTAGGTCTCTTTCTATAAGTCTATAATATAGAACTAAACTATTGTTGTATATAAAGTAAATAAGATTTTTAAAATGCTTAAGAAGCTTCATTTAAAATTAAATTAAAATGCAGAACCCCCCAGACCCCTGCAATACGTCAATTTGGCACATTAGCCAGGAGGAAGCAGAATATGAGTGTTTTCGACCACAAACCCCGTCCCTCCTGATTCGCAACCCCATGGACCAGGCGGCAGCAAGTCCTGAGCAGGGGCCCAGATAGTCACGTTGCGCGGCAGAAACTGCACCTAGTTGCAAAACAGGAGGGTTGCACAATGTGTCGTCACAGCTGTGGCAGATCCTGGCTGCAGCTGAGAACAGCGGCTCCTCCGGCGGCTCCAGCGCTGCCGGCAGCACGTGGTCACCAGGGAGCAGCTGCTGAGCCCGGGCTCCTGCGTCACAATGTGCCAGAGCCCCGCCCCCAGGAGCTGCCCCGCCCCCGGGCTGTGCCAGAGCCCCGCCCACAGGAGCTGCCCCGCCCCCAACTTGTGCCAGAGCCTGGGATCCGTGTCACAATGTTCCAGAGCCCCGCCCCCAGGTGCTGCCCCATGTTGGGTCTCTGGGATTTGTTCTCCTGCCTCCTACTTCCCAGCACCCACCCCCTCCCAGCTGCTCCCTTCCTGTGTCTGCAAACACCCCCACCCCGGGTGGGCTGCAGCGCTCGCTGGGGCTGGCTCCAGTGGCTGAAGTTCCCTCCATCTCTGCTCACTGGGGGGGTGGGGGAGGGACGAAGAGAGGAGATGGGCCCAGGGTGTAAAAGCAGAATTAGGGGGCAGGGAAAGAAGGACTGTTTGACAAGGTGGGTTTTTTGTGAGGGGGGGGGGTGTGATCCAGAAGCCCGGGACACTCTCACACACACTCTGCCCCGGGACTCTCCTGGTGCACCGAGACCGATCAACCCCCCGCCTGCCCCACCGAAGAACTTGGGCAGCAGAGGCTCAGGCAGATTGAGGGGAACCCCCTGGGTGTGCCAGTGTTGGCCAGGGATCGTACAGCACCTAGCGCAATATGGGGTCCCCGAGCCGTAACTAGCTATTTTTGTGCCCTAAGCAAGAATATAAAATTACGCCCCCCCTGCTGTGCCACCCAGCCCCCTTGAAACACCCCCCCAGCGCCGCCCACCCCACAGAAACAAACTCTCCTTCCCCAGCGCCGCCCCCCCAAAACAGCTGTGGGCCGAAAAGGAAGGTTTGGGGGTGGGGGAGAAAAAACGGCCCCCATAGGGTGACCAGATCACAGCAGTAAAATTCCCCAGAGAAAGAAAGAGTGGAACAAAAGAATAATAAAGGCACCTCAACTTTTCCTCATTTATGGAGGACAGTCTTATAATATGCATCCAGATCTCCTCCAATCACACAAGCTGAAAATTGTTCCACTTTACTGCAGCTCTGTAACCATATGGGAACCAGTCCTGTCTGTGTTCTGTGCACATCCAAAATTCCTGCTGAATGACCCGCCCTGGGAGCAAGTTACCAGTGACCCAGGGCTAGGGCGGAAGGAGGGTGCAGGTGTGTGGTGGGAAGCCCAGGGCTGGGGCAGCAGAGGATGTGTGGGTGGGGGAGCACTGGTGGGGAGGGGGTAGCACAGAGCTGGGGCAATGCGAGGTGTGTGTGGGGGAGAGCCCAGGGCTGAGATGGGGGCAGCCAAATATTTTTTTGCTTGGAATGGCAAAAAACCTAGAACCAGCCCTGCCTCCACGCACGGTGAGGTAGGTAGGAGCGGATCATTATTATCCCTACTTGAAAGAGGGAGAAGCTAAGGCTGAGAAAGGAGAATTGACTTGTCTTAGGTCACACACCCAGTCAGTGGCAGAGTTGGGAATAGGACCCAAGAGCCCTGATTTTCAAACTAACCTTCGGATCTTGAATTTCAGACACTGAATGACCTGAGTAAAGTGCTCTCAGATGAGCTCCAGACCAACAACAGTGACAGTAATTATTCAGCAAGTATTTGAGGAGAACTGCAATGTTGGAGGGAATCGTGAACTACTCAGAGACCATTAATGCAGAGAAGCAGCAAAATCCATCAAACACAGAACTGGTTCTGACTTATTTACTTGTTCTAAAAGAGACCAACAAGGACCTGAGTCTCCTCCCTGTCAATAACCCCCTGCTCAGCCAATCAGGTTAGAGACTGAGGGCGGGAGGCTGAGGATTCTCACCAGAGAGCCCAAAGGATGGCCCAGGTCACTGATGGGGATCACTGCCCGAGCTCTATTTCAGCCCCACATTTTTGGGTGGACCTCCCACAGTGGGAGCTGCAGAGCCCTCCCCTGCAAAAAAAAACACACACACCCTCCCTCCCTCCCGGTGTTGGGAGGGGAACAGGTAAAAGGACAAAGGAAGCAAGAGAAAAAGAGGAGGGAGGAAGAGGGGAAGCAAAAAGGACAAACCCCAATGTCCCCAGTGATTCTAAGGGGCAAAATCCCAGGTGCAGAATAAAGTTCTGCCTCCTTAAGCTCGTGTTTTCCATGCCTAGAATTCAACTGTCACCAGATGGATCAGACTGAACAGGTTTCACACCTCCAGGAGGCTCTTACCTTCTAAACAGGGATGGCTGTTTTCTAGTAAAATCACTAAAAGGGAAGGAGAAAACTCGAAAGAGGTTCCTCCTGGCGCTCACGTCCGTGAACCCGAATACTCTCTCAGTCCTCAGAGAGAGACCAGGAGAAGGAGACTTGCTGCAGCAAAGCCACAGGGGTCTCTGAGGTTTCCCTGGCCTCTCGCTCCTGTCCTGCCTGGCTGATGTCAGCATCTCTCTGTGAGGTCACCATCTCTGACCAATAGGCTGAGGTCCTGCAAAAGGCCTTTGTGATGCCACTGCCACACCCCTCCCTTGCTGTGCCAATGTCCTGCCTCTGGCCAGGCACTTTGCAGGTTTGAGCTACTCCCTGTGGATCACCCCACTCCAGGAGCGTTCGTTCTAGGCAGCAAGCCGGCTGGACAGGAAAACATCAGACGCTGCTCCCAGTGCTACACTCGGTTTTTCAGAAATTAGTCAACTTTATGGCCAGAAGAGACCATTAGAGCATCTAATCTGATCCTCTGCATATCACAGGCCTCCTGTAGGACACAATAGCTACTTTGGGGGCAAACACATTCCAGAAAGGCATCTAGTCTTCATGAAATGACATCAGGAGATGGAGAATCCACCACTTTCCTTGGTAGCTTGTTCTTGTGGTGAATCATCCTCGCTGTTGAATTTTTGTGCCTTAGTTGTAATATGAATTTATCTGTCTTCACCTTCCAGCCATTGGGTCTTCTTATGCCTTTCTCTGCTAGATTAAAGAGCCCTTAAATACCCAATCTTTTCTCTCCATTAAGGCACTTCAATTAAGTCACCTTTCAATCTTCTTTTGATAAGCTAATCAGGTTGAGCTCTTCCAATAGCTCACTAGAAGGTATTTTTTCCAGTCCTCAGAACATTAGGTGGCTCTTTGCTGCCCCAGCTCCAATTTCACAACATCTTTTTCAAACGAGGACACCAAAACTGGAGGCAGTATTCCAGTATCAGTCTCACTGATGCCGTGTCACCTCCTGTGAAGTTATTGATATAATCTGTAACTGTATAGATCACCATTGCGACCACCAATATTTGCAGCCAATATTACAGAGAAGTGGTTGTGTAAGGGGGTCTATGGAGAGGTTCTGACTGGCAGATTATAATGATGCCATCTCTAGACGTGTATCGTTTTTTGTAGTTGACATTATGAATATTGGCTCTATGCTGCCTGTATTTCAAACTTGTGCTCTGCTTCAGGGAATGATACCTTTGTTTAATTGATGAAAACATAAACTAGACACTTAGAGGATTAGAACTGATTTCAGCTGATGGACAGGTTTGCTAGGTTTTTATGCATTTGGACAGTGAAATGTTGAGTGTTCACATTCATTTCAAGCATCCTTGTACGGTGGAGCTCCTGAACATAATGGAGAATAGAAATGAAATTTTTTTTCAAGAGGGCACCTGGGTTTGAACCAAGGACCACTTGATCTGCAATCAAACACTCTACCATTGAGCTATACCCCCATTACAACAGGAGTATGGATCTGTGATCTCCAGGACTTTGAAGGACAGACCCTGCATCATCGAGCTCCTTTGTCATTCGCAGACCATAGGTGGTTTTAAAAATGGGGTTTGATTAAACTTCTTAAATGTGGTAAACACCACAGCTTGCGCACCCACTGATATAGCTTCTCCCCATGACAGAGCTGCCACCTCCTGGGGAAGTGGATTGACTACACCAACAGGAGAACTCTCCCCCCGCAGCATGGAGCAGTGGTTCTCAAGCTATGGATCAGGACCACAAAGTGGGTCGTGACCCTGTTTTAATGGGGTCACCAGGGGTGGCATTAGACTTGTTGGGTCCTGGGGCTGAAGCCAAAAGTCTGAGGCCCCCCCACCCAGGGCTGAATCCCTCAGGCTTTGCCCTCCCCCCCCACAAGTGGAGGGGCTTGGTCCCTTTCCAGGGCTACGTATTAAGTTATTTTGGCAGAAGGAGGTTGCAGTGAAAGGACGTTTGAGAAACCCTGGCACAGAGCATCTCCATTACTGAGCTGCAGCAGCATAGACTCACTGTTTGAAACATTGACCTGGCCTTAGCCTCTGAATATGTCTAGGCTTGGCTCCCTGTGGCACTGTTGTGATCTGACCCTGAAAGTGCAGCCATGGAGACACCACACACCAGCCTCGCCTAGCTGGCAAGGATCAAACCTTCACAGAAAGACACCAAACCGCTCTAGGTTTTTTGCCGTTCCAAGCAAAAAAAATTTTGGCTGCCCCCACCCTCAGCCCTGGGGTCCCCCGCCAGAGGAGCCTGCTAACTGAGCCCTGGGCTTCCCCCCACTCCCACAGCCCCCTGCCACCCCAGCCCTGGGCTCTCCCCCCGCCCCCCTGTGCCAACAACATAGGTTTGTTCCCAGTCCGCCCAGGCTGAGCTGCTCCCGTTTATACTCCGTCTCCAGTCCAGTCGGCACATGCCCAGAGAGGGTGAGGGGGTGTGGCCTCTTCAGCCCACATGGTGCAGTTAACCCTAGCAGTGCCAGGTCAGGGTGGATGCACCTCATCACAGACAGCATTTCCCAAATGTTGGGATTAGCTAGGAGATCTCTTCAGGAGTAACCTCCTGTAGGGACTGGGTCACAAATACCTTGGGAACCAAATACCTGGGCATTTTCCTAGTTCCGAATCACTTGCTGTGGAATTCTATCCCTGGATCATCTGAGACAATATTGACTTAAACAACTGAACTACCCTGTGCACTTACTTCGGTCAGTTGCACCCATTTGGGGTCTGCTGCTGTTCACCTTTTCAGAGTGGAGATTTAAACATACGACTGTTTCTTTGATAATAATGTCCAACAGCTTGGAGTATTCTCTCCTGTTGACTGAACTGCATTTGAATTTTCTTCATGTCATTATGCAGGAATAGGGGGAAAAACAAACCTGAAGTAAAAAATGGTAATTTGTCTGAAATTTCCCAAAAAATCTGAGCTACATTCTGTCAAACAAAACTAACATGCAGTTATATGACCAAGGAGCCTTCATGAAAGATAGAAAACCCATATCACAGAGAGGTAGAAGACACTTTCATTTTAATTTAAAAGTGAAATTCCAGACTAGGTTACATCTGATGTCTCAGAATCAGGATGAGAGATTCTCCCATGATCCACTGAAACCTGCTTCACCCAGCGCTTTCTCATGCATCCGACGAAGCGGGTATTCACCCACGAAAGCTCATGCTCCAAAAGTCTGATAGTCTATAAGGTGCCACAGGATTCTTTGCTGCTTTTACAGATCCAGACTAACACGGCTACCCCTCTGATACCTCTCTCATTAGTGTTATTTACAGGAGTTTTAGCACCTTCATAACGGGAGAAAAAACAGCCGACCTTCCCAGAAGCGGCTTTGCCATTGAGGGAAAAGGGGATTTGAACGGTGCTTGGGATCCATTTGAAATCCCCTTCCAAGTCTGACACTTTCATCTCCTGCCAGACTGATTCTGATTTAGGATCAAAGACGTACAAGCACCATTCCCAAGCATGGACAGCCAAGAACATGACTCCACCAGACACGTTGGGAAGCGAAGGAATACGAAGGGGTGAACTGTGCATGGCTCAGGCACAAGGTAACAGTTCTGGGGTGATGGGGAAGGATGGAATGTCTGAGTCGCCCCATCTCCTTCCAGTGTCACAGAGCCTAAAATGACCCTTATTTCCCTGACACTGCTCCAGCTCTTCTTCATATTTAAATATATTTTAAATGAGAAAAAAAAGTCAACAAAATAACTGCTGTTCTGCACAATCCAGGGTAATGTGAGAACAACTGGGAATGAGACAATGTCTCCTCAAAGAGGAACTTGACGTCTCTAACAGTAACTTTGCACTGGGAGGAGGAGTATAAATGTGAATCTCCAGGTTTGTTTAGAAAAGGAAATGTGATGATGGTTAGCTCAGACAGGAGGAAATGTGCAAGATAACTCCACCGACTATCCATGGCCCATGTCTTTACTGCAAGAATAGTTCTCTTTTTACATCAGGAAAGTGAACTCAAGCTAGCTAACTCCATGACAACCACAGTGATGAGACCCAGGTAGATTTTATCTCAACGTAGCTGGTTGAAGACACCCCCCATCTCCCCCACCTGGGGTGATGACATTCCTGGTAGAAAGGACACCCACTCCCATGACTCGCAGGACAATGGAGTTGATACAAAGGACCACAGGATCCACCCCAAAGATGGGCAAGCTTCAAAAGCTCATGTGTGGGAGCTGAGGAACTACAGTGTGCAAAAGATGCAAACAGCCTTAACACTCACTGCCTGGGAACTGTCAAAAGAATTAAAGAAAAAAATCTCCTGACAGCTCTAGAGAAGGTTTTTATGAAGTTTATCTCCTTTACGGATTCTCTGATGTTTAGAAAGGCCTGAACTATGAGTAAAGCTTTTCCCACACTCACAGCATTCATACGGTCTCTCTCCGGTGTGGACTCTGTAATGTGTGACAAGGGTTGAGCGCCGAGAGAAGCTTTTCCCGCACTCACTGCATTCATAGGGTTTCTCTCCTGTGTGGACTCTCTGGTGAGAGATAAGAGACAAGAGGTGAGTGAAACTTTTCCCGCACTCACTGCATTCATAGGGTTTCTCCCCTGTGTGGACTCTCTGGTGAGAGATAAGAGAGAAGAGGTGAGTGAAACTTTTCCCGCACTCACGGCATTCAAAGGGTCTCTCTCCTGTGTGGATCCTCTGATGCGTAGTAAGGTTTGAGCTCCGAGAGAAGCTTTTTCCACACTCGCAACATTCATAGGGTCTCTCTCCCGTGTGCGTTGTCTGATGAGAGATAAGGGCTGATCTCTGAGTGAAGCTTTTCCCGCACTTGCAGCATTCGTAGGGTCGCTCTTCTGTGTGGATTCTCTGATGAGAGATAAGGGCTGATCTCTGAGTGAAGCTTTTCCCGCACTCACAGCATTCATAGGGTTTGTCTCCTCTGTGTATTCGCTGATGCCTACTAAGGGCTGAGGTATGATTGAAGCTTTTCCCACACTCACAGCATTCGTAGGGTCTCTCTTTCGTGTGGATTATCTCATGTCGAATAAGGGCTGAGCAGTAATGGAAGTTTTTCCCACACTCACTACACGTAGTCTCTCGCTTTTCCGTGAGGATTTTCTCCTGGGACGTAGTTTCCTTGAGGTCCCTGTGAGTTCCCTGACAATTAATGGGTTCATCCACTCTCTCCTCTGAGTGGTTTCCCTGCTTTCTCTCTGGTCTGGGGTAATTTTCACCAGCTTTTCCCTGCTCATGGGGGCTGGACACGCTCCCTTTGGCTCTTCGCAGTAATTCCCCATGCGCTTCGGCGAGCTCAGCATCTTCCTGGTGAGGATTCTGCTCCTCGCTCTCCCTCACCACCCCATCACCTGCTAGAAGAGAGGAGAAATCTCAGAATTGGGGATGGAAAGGCAGAGAACAAACCCAAGTAAGTGCTGGAGAGACAGAAAATAAAAATCAGGGACTGAACTCCCCCAAACTCTTCCCCACAGGGGACAGTGGAGGGGATCAATTCTGCTCCCCACCCAGGACCGGCTTTAGGGGGGGCCGTAGGGGTGCCCCACCCAAGGGGGTGCCGGGCGCAGGGTTTGGATTCCCACCTGACCTGCTGCCGAGAGGCTCGCTGGGCTGATGAAAGCGGCACAGGGAGGCAGATAAGCAGCTGCGTGGGGGAGTGGGAGAGACCTGAGCTGCAGGGGGAAATTGGACGACCAGCCGTCAGAGCCAGGTGACTGCTCCGGAGCAGAGGGGCCCCTCCTCCGCCCTGCTCCACGTGTGCAGCTGCTGCTGTTCCTGTCCCCCCAACCCCCCACCCTCCGTTCACCCCCAGAGTCGCCCCGTCCACCCCCGACTGGGAGCATCCTCCTGACTGCTCTGCAGGGGGGAGGTGCTGATCGATGGGGGGGTGTCTCCCTGCCGCTCACCCGGGTAGCCGATTTCCACTGAGCTGGGGTGACGGGACGGGGGGAATCTGCGTGTGCTGCTGCCTCTCTGGGGCCGGAGCTGCCGGCAGCTGCTTGTGTCTGAACAAGCCTAGTTCAGGCTCCCAACCCTGAGAACTTTCTTAAAGAGACAGCGCGCTCACTCACTCAGGCACATACTACCTTCACACACACACACACACACACACACACACACACGGGCTCCCTGCATCCAGGTCACTTCCCCACCTGGGCTGTGCTGAGACATCAGGAGCAGCTGTTCTCCTGCCCGCAGCCTGCAGGGAAAGTGACCTGGGTGCAGGAAGCCCTGACGTCGCTCCTTGCTCCCTCTCCCAGCCCCCCAGGGCTGTGTGGGGCGGGGGAGCAGCAGTCCAGTGGGGGAGCGAGCAGCAATGCCAGCTGCTTTGTGCATCCAGGTCAGGTTCCCCACTTGGGTGCAGGGGGGGATGCCGGGGTTAGAGGCAAAGGGGGCACAGTGCAGGGGTTGGGGGCACAGGAGAGTGGTGCAGGGGGTGGCAGTGAAGGGCTGCATAGAACCATAAAATATCAGGGTTGGAAGGGACCTCAGGATGTATCTAGTCCACCCTCCTGCTCAAAGTAGGACCAATTCCCAACTAAATCAACCCAGCCAGGGCTTTGTCAAGCCGGGCCTTAAAAACCTCTTAGGAAGGAGACTCCACCTCCCTAGGTAACCCATTCCAGTGCTTCACCACCCTCCTAGTGAAATAATTTTTCCTAGTATCCAACCTAGTCCTCCCCCACGGCAACTTGAGGTCATTACTCCTTGTTCTGTCATCTGCTACCACTGAGAACAGTCTAGATCCATCCTCTTTGGAACCCTCCTTTAGGCAGTTGAAAGCAGCGATCAAATCCCCCCTCAGTCTTCTCTTCTGCAGACTAAACAATCCCAGTTCCCTCAGCCTCTCCTCATAAGTCATGTGCTCCAGCCCACTAATCATTTTTGTTGCCCTCTGCTGGACTCTTTCCAATTTTTCTACATCCTTCTTGTAGTGTGGGGCCCAAAACTGGACACAGTACTCCAGATGAGGCCTCACCAATGTTGAATAGAGGGGAACGATCATGTCTCTCGATCCGCTGGCAATGCCCCTATTTATACAGCCCAAAATGCCATTAGCCTTCTTGGCAACAAGGGCACACTGTTGACTCATAGCCAGCTTCTCATCCACTGTAACCCCTAGGTCCTTTTCTGCAGAACTGCTTCCTAGCCATTCGGTCCCTAGTCTGTAACAGTGAATGGGATTCTTCTGTCTTAAGTGCTGGACTCTGCACTTGTCCTTGTTGAACCTCATCATATTTCTTTTGGCCCAATCCTCTAATTTGTCTAGGTCCCTCTGTATCCTATCCCTACCCTCCAGTGTATCAACCACTCCTCCCAGTTTAGCGTCATCTGCAAACTTGCTGCGAGTGCAGTCCACACCATCCTCCAGATCATTAATGATTGCGGCACAGGAGTGGAGTGCAAGGGCTGGGGTGAAGGGGGCACAGTGCAGGGGTTAGGGGCTCAGGAGGGGGTAGGTGTTGTGGTGCACGGGGGGGCAGAGGTTAGGAATGAAGGGGTGTAGGGATTAGGGGTGCAGGAGGGGGAGCAGGCATTTGGGGCAAAGGGACACAGTGCAGAGGTTGGGGGGAAGGGAACGTGGGTTGCCTAGGGAGCCCATGGGAGCCAGGGGCACCAAAATGCAAGTTTGCCCAGGGTGCCATTTCCCCAAGGCCGGCCCTGACCACATCCCATCCAAACACTCAGTAGGAAGGGAGGGAGCTCCAGCCAAGGTGTCTGTCATCATCTGTAGGAAGCCAGGAGTGAGATCTGCTGGGGACTGTCCTGAGCTCACAGAGTCTGTGTGGGGAATCCCAGCGGGTTCTCTCAGGCACTTACAGTTTCTGAGTTGGTTTAATGTTTCCTCACCTGTGCAGGGACTTCCCAGGATCTCGCTTTCCACTGAACAAGGGAGATCCAGGACCCACGGCTCTTCCCCTCCTTCTAGCTGGAAGATCACAGAGGGTTGGGAAACTGGAAACCCTGCTCAAGGGAAAGAAAACAAAGGCGATCAGGGGAATTCATAGGCCATCTATCATCATGAAAAACATTCTATTAGTTTAACCCCAGTCCATTTTAAACAATAAAATCGCAGGGCCAGCTCCCCAGGTGCTCAAAGGCGCAGAACACTCTGCTTAGGAAGGATTTAACTATCCCCATCTTTGCTGGGAACACACACAGCCAGACACTCATTATCAAAGAGGCTCCTAAAAAACAGAGACTGGAACTGCATTTCCCAGAAAGTGAAGACTCCAGACAGAGGGCAAGTGTCCCTGGCACTGCTTCTTGCTGACAGACAGGTCCAGAGCCAAAGAGAGAGTCCAGGGGAAGCTGGGAACAGGAAGCATGGGCTGGGGGGGTTCAGTGGAGTAAGGACCAGGAAGGGCAGGGATATCACTGAAGGCAGGATCTCAGCAGCATTAGATGTCAGGAAAGCACATCCTGCGGCATTAGGGAACCTAGCGAGTCAGGTATAAAGGGAGGGAGCATAAAAAACACTGTGTGGAGAAAGCTGGCAAATTAGATGGTGTAGTTCAAGAGCCACAGACCAATTCTTCTGCCAAAGGAGAATGTGAAAAATAAGAATCAGGCCATGTGACTTCAGGAGGGACAAATTCGAAGATCCAAAGAACATGCAGAGAAGAGAGACGACGGCTCTTGCAGGTGGGGATGGAAAAGGAAGAGTCTCCGTGGTTCATGGAGCCAATTAGTTTGTTTTATCATTCACTGATCATTGTTATGGTGATCTCATATGTTATTTCAGATGTAGTCACTGTGTACGAAATAGATTTAAGTTGTAGGTATAGACAGAAGTACGACAGGTAGAGCCCTGCATGGATACAAAATTTATATCCGCATCCGATCTGCGATCCGCAAAAATGGTCCATGGATATCTGCAGATTTTCAGGGCTCTAGGAACAAAATTTGTACCCGCAGCTGATCCACAAAAAAGGTCCGAATTCTCCACCAGGAGACGTGATCAAAGCAAAGGGCAATGAATCCTAAAATCTTCTAATATAGGCTGGAAGGGACCTCAAGAAGTCATCTACTCCATTCCCATCGCCCTGCGGCAGGAGCAGGTGTAAATATGCCAGAAGTTTGTCTGACCTGTTCTTAAAACCCTCCTGGGACAAGAATTCCACAACCTCTCTTTGTAATCCATTCCAGCACTTCCCTATCCTTATCGCTGGAAAGGTTTTTGTATTACCCACCCTCAACCTCCCTTGCAGCAGATCAAACCAATTACTTCTCCTCCTACCTTCAGTGGACGTGACGAACAATTAATCATTGCTCTCTTATAACAACCCTTGACATATTTGAAGACTGTTCTCAGTTCCCCACTCACTCTTTTCTCAAAACTAAACATGCTCAGTTCTTTCAACCTTCCCTCATAAGTCATGTTCGAGGACCAGGAGGGCGCTTTTTCCTTCTGAATGGAGATGCGCAAGGTGAGGTCAGAGAAAAGGATGTTGGAGTAACTGAGACAGGAGAGGATGACTAAGAGGTCTAGCTGCGCGGATGGATAGGAAAGGCCAATTGTTAAGGATGTTACGCAAAAAGAAAATGCCAGGTGTAGGCACAGCCTGGATAGGAGGCCCCAGAGGGAGCTCCGTGACAAAGGTATTGCACAGTTATGGGCCTGAGTGACAGGCAGAACAATGGTGCTGTCTGCGGCGGTAGAGAAAGAAGGTGGGGGGAGGGCTTGGGGGAAATATTAAGAGCTTTGCTTCAGCTGTTGATCTTTAGCTGATGGCTGGACATCAGTGAGGAGATGAGAGAGAGAGAGAGGGGCTGACATTTCAGTTGCGACAGAAGGAGACAGGCCAGGAGCAGAGAGGCAGAACTAGGAGTTAGGAGCACAGAGATGGTAGCTGAATGTGTGTGTGCGGATGAGATTCCCCAGAAATAAGGTGCAGAGGAAGAAAAGAAGAGACCCAAGGACAGAGCCCCATGGAACCCAAACAGAAGGCTGGAACGGGGGTCAGCCGGCTCATTCTAAAGACACTCTAATGCAGCAACTGGAGGAGAAGGATGTGACTCATCATGGACCTCTTGATGCCACCTGGCAGAGGGCACAGGGTGCCTAATGTTTTACTGGGATCCCACAGACCAGGTACATGCATATTCGTTCACCCAAAGGTGGCGTGTCAGGTGTCTGTCGAGGAACTAGTTAGGTAGGTCTTAGGTAGCTCTTAAAAGCTTTGCCAGTCCAGCTCTATTGTTTAAGGCTGTGAAAAAGTCACACACGCATGCGGACACACACACCCCATCCAACATGGCTCTGCTGGCCAAAGCTCAATTACAGACACAGCTATAGTGGCAAAAGCATCCATTTTTTAAAACAGGAAACGAAATGCTCATAAGCTACATTAATGCAGAGTTAAGATTGCCCAGTGCTGTCTCCTGCCTTGCACCATATGGACGGTGAGTAAACTTAAACCTCTGCAGACCAGGAAATGAAAAATTAATGTAAACTTTCCCCCAACCCTTAACCCTGTAGCTGGCCAGAACCAGTGAGAATGGTTCTGCGTGGGCCGTGCAAAGGTTAACCAACTGCCACAGGGACTCAGGTATTCAGCTCAATGCAGCAGTAACGGGATGAATTCTATGGTCTGTGATATAAAGGATGTCAGAGTAGACGACCTAATAGTCACATCTGGCCTTCAAAGCTATGAACCTATAATCGATCCGAGGAAAGACTAAGACATTGTCTGTGCTGTGCTCACAGGTGGGAATCCCAGCACCTATCCGCATGCCTCCAGCTGTGTGCACTGGGCCAGCTGTAGCTGTGACTGGCTGATGGAGGAATGGGTTTCAGCAGCTGGGCAGAGCTGTGCCTGTGCTATGCAGAGAGGTGCATGTGAAACTTGGGGGGCAATTCTGCCTCATTTCCGTGCTGAGTGTTGTAGGCTTTGTCACCAAAGGTGCCCAAGGGCGTGTTCTTGCCATGGGGGTTGTCAGCACCCTGGGGGCGTATGTTCGAGTGATCTGTGGGGCTTAGTGAGGGGTAAGTGAAGCAGTGACTCACAAGGAAAACTCAGGTTGAGGACAAGGGGGTAGTAACACTGTGCAAGTCTCAGCTGGCCTGTGTGCAGGAGGTTCAGTACTGGAGAGCAGGCCAGGGGGAGGAAGCTTCTGTTTGCTATGATGGAGTTGAACCCGAATATTATCTTAGCAAAGAGAAGAACATGTTGGACATTCTGCTGCACTGCTCTGTTCCCAGAGCGCTCTGTAACAGGGGAGGGGAGAGGGCTAGTGTGGGTGTCTCTGGCATGTCAGGGTGATGCTGAAACAGGGCAGAGCAGAGGTGGCATTGGGGGAGTGGCATGAACCTTCTCTCTTCATTTCCCCTTCCAAGATTCGAGGGGACAGGAACCCTTACCCAGCGAGGTCACATTCTCACAGTTCTCCTGCATGACCTCCCTGTAGAGGGCTCTCTGAGTGGGGTCCAGCAGAGCCCCCTCTTCCCTGGTGAAATACACAGACACCTCCTCCAAGGTCACCGGCCCCTGAAAGAGCAAGAGCCCGCCACTTAGAATCTGCTGCCCAATCACAACCCCCCTATACATGGAGGAAAGGAGCCAATCAAATGGAAGCTCTGAGAGAGTCAGCAGAGTCCTATCCCCATACTGCTGAGAGCAGCCAGGAGACATCTGGGTGAGGGGACGAAGTGAGAGCCCCTTGTCTCTCCCAGGAGATCCACCACAGACCTACTAGCCAGAGGCTGATACAGGAGATGGAGCCCCCAGTAGGGTCCAGGCACAGCCCCATGGTAGAGAACCCTAACACCCTCCCCACTGCCAGCAGCTGGATGTGAGGGGCCAGGACATCTTCCCTACACCTCCCTGCTGGGTGCCCCCTTTCCATGTCACACCAGCCCCTGGCTAGCAGGCTAAGGGTTCAGCACTGGAAACCTGGTCAGTGTTCCCAGCCCTGCCCAGGGAGTTGCTTTGTCTGTTTCCTGTTTCACAAATTAGGGAATTTTCTCCCCCAACACCCAAGTGTTTGTTCTGAGGATCTAGGCCCATATTAACATAAGAACGGCCGTACCGGGTCAGACCAAAGGTCCATCTAGCCCAGTATCTGTCTACCGACAGTGGCCAATGTCAGGTGCCCCAGAGGGAGTGAACCTAACAGGCAATGATCAAGTGATCTCTCTCCTGCCATCCACCTCCATCCTCTGACGAACAGAGGCTAGGGACACCATTCTTACCCATCCTAGCTAATAGCCATTTATGGACTTAGCCACCATGAATTTATCCAGTCCCCTTTTAAACATTGTTATAGTCCTAGCCTTCACAACCTCCTCAGGTAAAGAGTTCCACAAGTTGACTGTGCGCTGCGTGAAGAAGAACTTCCTTTTATTTGTTTTAAACTTGCTGCCTATTAATTTCATTTGGTAACCCCTAGAGTTCTTGGATTATGGGAATAAGTAAATAACTTTTCCTTATCCACTTTCTCCACATCACTCATGATTTTGTAGACCTCTATCATATTCCCCCTTAGTCTTCTCTTTCTAAACCCCTAATCATTTTAGTTGCCTTTCTCTGAACCTTTTCTAGTGCTAGAATATCTTTTTTGAGGTGAGGAGACCACATCTGTATACAGTATTCGAGATGTGGGCGTACCATGGATTTATATAAGGGCAATAAAATATTCTCTGTCTTATTTTCTATCCCCTTTTTAATGATTCCTAACATCCTGTTTGCTTTTTTGATCGCCTCTGCACACTGCATGGATGTCTTCAGAGAACTATCCACGATAACTCCAAGATCTTTTTCCTGACTCGTTGTAGCTAAATTAGCCCCCATAATGTTGTATGTATAGTTGGGGTTATTTTTTCCCAATGTGCATTACTTTACATTTATCCACATTACATTTCATTTGCCATTTTGTTGCCCAATCACTTAGTTTTGTGAGATCTTTTTGAAGTTCTTCACAATCTGCTTTGGTCTTAACTATCTTGAGTAGTTTGGTATCATCTGCAAACTTTGCCACCTCACTGTTTACCCCTTTCTCCAGATCATTTATGAATAAACTGAATAGGACTGGTCCCAGGACAAGTTCCAGCAGGTTTGTCACACTCTGTCCCCACTCCCTATCCTCACCCAGACCTAACTCCCCAGAAGTTGCCACCTCTTCAGTATTTCCTGCCTCTCTCCCTCCAGCAGGAACCCACCAGCAACCCCCCAATAACCCCTACCTGAGCTGGCGCCACTGCAGCCATTTCTCCTGTCCCATGGGAGGCTGGGACGAGCTGGAGCGAGAGGTGGGCGTCATTCTGCAGCCTGGCAGGGCGAGAAGGGCAGTTGTGGAGGTTTCAGAACAGGCTTTAGATCATTTCACATCACGATTCCCCCAGGCCCTTTCCCTGGGGACAGAGATTGTAGATTCTGCCAGGCTGGGAACATGCTCAGTCCCCACAGTGCAGCACAGACCTGGCCCCTGGCCCCTCCTGTCCCCCTTGTGCTCCCCCCAATCAGCAGTAACAAACCAAGACATTTTGAAGCCCTCCCAGCAACAGGGTGTGAATCAAACCCTGGACCAGACCAGACCCAAAGGAGCCCCCTTGGGGGGGTGCCCCTGCCCCTGCCCCCAGGGCAGCGCACTCCTGCCGCAGGGGGAGCAGGGAGAGTCCGGGGCTGGTTCTTCCTCTCTCTGCTCCTCACCTCGGTCACAGGGAAGTGACCCTGGGCAGGGACGCTGCAGTGAGTGTGCCGGGGGGGGGGGGGTCAGAGATCTGGGAACCTGCCCCCCCCTCTTATTTCCCCTCCCCCCCTTCCCTAGCGCCCTGCCCCGGGCTGGGAGCCGGGGTCACCGCCCCGTTCCCGGGGGCTCTCTCCCCGCGGCTGCCCCGCTCCGCCCGTGCGGGGAAGGGGGCACCAGGCGGGGGGGACCCGCTTCACCCCCCCGGTACCGGGCACAGCAGAGCCGGGGGGGGGGCGGCTCAGACTCGCTGCGGGAAGGATCCTCCCGGCCTCAGCGCGGCAGCAGCTCCGGGCCCCCGGGGGGGGGGCAGCGATGGGGGGGGCACCGCGCAGAGCCGGGACCTGCCCCGCCCCCCGGGCTCCGTCACCGGGAGTCTCAGCAGAGCCCGGGGCGGGGCCCAGCTGGAGAAAGCTCCGCCCCCCACCGCCGGGCCCCGCCCCCCATCCCAGCGGTGGGGGGGGGGGGGGACGGATCCTGCTGCGGCTCCGCTGGGGCCGAGGCGGCTCCGAGGCTTCTCCCGGGTTCCCCGGGGCAGAGTCACGTGCCCGCCCCCCCAGCGCGCCCCCCCCCCCCGGGGTCTCTCACTCCCCGGGGGCTCCGGGCGGGGCTGGGGCGGGCAGAGCCCGGGGCTGCCCGGGGGGCGGGGCCCAGCTGGAGACCCCCCCCCCCGGCCGGGCCCCCCCGCACAGACCCCCCCGGGGGAGCAGCAGCGGCTCAGCCCGGACCGGCTCACACGGAGGCGGCAGCAGCAGCTTTGTTCTCCCGCCCGCAGCGGGGCTCGCACGGAGCATGCGCGATTTTACCTGCTGAAACCCTCCGTTACCTGGGCTGCGGAGAGGGCGGAAGCGGCCCCGGGGCAGGCTGGGAGATGTAGTTCCTGACTCTCCCCGGAGCGGAAGTGACGTTGGGGGGAGAGAACAAGCCGAGTTGCAAACGGCGCGCGGGCCCCTGCGGCTCTGCCTGGCTCGCGCGGGGCCGTTGGAGCCTCTCTGCCCGCCCCAGCCCCGGTGAGTGAGAAACCCCGGGGGGGGGGGGGTGCTGGGGGGGCGGGCACGTGACTCTGCCCCGGGGAATCCGGGAGAAGCCTCGGAGCCGCCTCGGCCCCAGCGGAGCCGCAGCAGGATCCGCCCCCCCCCCCGCTGGGATGGGGGGGGGCCGGCGGGGGGGTCCCTGGGGGGAGGGGGGTGTCGGGCGGGGGGGGGAGAAGCTGGAGCTGGGGGGGGAAGGTCAGTGGGACGCGGGGGGGGAGGGGGGTTAATTGGATCCTGTCCCTGTTGGTGCCACTCGCCTCTCGCTCCCGATACAAATTCTCTCCAGTTCTGCCCCTTTTCTCGCTCAGTGTCTCACACGGGCTGTAAAATCCGGGGAGATTCGCCCCTTTCCCCCCCAATGAGCCGCTCTCCCGTCCCCCCCATTTCCCCCTGGTCTCTCCAGGAGTCTGATTTTCCACCTCCAGTTGCAGGTCGTGACACGTTTTCTCTGCACATCTCAAAGGTTGATATAAAATACCCTAAACATTTGCCCTGAGATTTCCCCCCCCCCTCTAATTATAAAATAAAAACAATCTCAGATTTACACCTTTTCTCAGCTTCTTGGCCATAGATATAAAATGTTTGCAAATGTTGCCCATTTCCTCTCTATTCGTTTAACAAATACTGATGTGAAACACTGACATTTTACTGCACATCAGATATAAACTGATATAAAATCCCTTTGATTTTCCACTTTCCTCTCTATTATTTGCAAAAATAGAGCCAACATCACTCAGATTTCCCCCCTTTCTCTTTCACTTCTACGTTATTATCAAATATCAATTAAAATTCCTTCATGTTTGGGGCTGTTCCCCATGTCTCTCAATCCCAGCAACTTCTCCTTTCTTGGAGGAAACCTGTTGCCCTGAATCACTGTCCATCCTGGAGGTTGCAGGGGGTTAAATTTCCCAGTGTTGATCTTTCCCCTCTCCTTTGAGAACCATTTCTTCCCCCCTTTATCTGTGTTAAAATGTTTGCCGATGAAAGAGACCAGCCACATCTTTAATACCCATCAAAGCCAGAGGCCTCCCCCTGTTTGGGGCTCAGTGGTTCCCAGCTGGTAACGGGAGTTTGCTGGACCCTTTTCTTTTCTCCAGCTGGCACGGGATGAGGAGGTCTCTGTGACTGCAGTGTGGGTCCAGAAGTATCCCAAACCCCATAGCAAATGGCCTCTGTGAGGGGTTCATTCCCCCTGTGCTAAGATGCAGCCACTTCTGGGGTGGATCCATGGTGGCCATTATTTGCTAGTGACAGGCCATGGACTTTTCTTACCTTTCTTGCTCTCCAGATCTTCCATTCTCCTGTTCAAGAGAGATCCCCCAGGGCTCCCTCTGCCTGTGTGACTGGCCAGCAGGGGGCGGTGATAACTCTCTATCCACTTAGCAGACACTGTGAGGTAACAGTGTTGTGCGTGATGGGGGGAGGTGTCTGTGGGGGGAGATTGCAGGGGGTACCCTAGTGAGGTTGGTGGGTTCTGGAGATTTGGGGTTTCAGGGGGTGGGTGTGATGTGCCCAGCCCTGAGGCTGTGGGTCCTGGAGGTGGGTATCGCTGGGGGCCGTTGGCTGCAGAACAGCCGGGGTGGGCGTCTCTTGGGGAGGCAGGACAGGGGGTTAGAGGGAGCCTGGTGCTGTGCCAGGGGCTCCGTCTGGGATTCCCTGGCTGGCTCCTGGGATCGCTGCCGTGCCCAGTGCAGAGAGCTGGTGGAGGGGATCCCTGGCACTAGGTCAGGGGATGCCAGGGAAGCAGAGTGAGGGGTCCCACTGAAAAGCATCAGGGGGTCCCGCTGGGTGGAGGAGGGGGTCCCAGACAAATGGCAGGGCAGATCCTCTGGTGGTGGTGTGCGGGGCGGGTCCTAGGCAGGCAGTGAGGGACTGAGTTCCCAGTAGGCGGGTCCCTGGCTGCTGGGGGCTCTTGGTGGGGGGAACCCTCTGGGATTCCCAACCTGACAGTCATAGTCTGGTGGGGCTTCCCTGGCGGTGGGGCTTTGAGGGGTATCTGGGGTCCCTGGCTGGGGACTCTGGGGGCTGCGTCCCAGGGAATAGCTGCTGGGCCCCTGGCTGTGGGAACTTCTACTAACCATGATCCTTCTCTCTGATCAACTCGTGCCAGATCCTGGCTCCCAGCACTGCCCGGCATTCCCCAGTCACCGGCCCTGTCACTGTGATAACTTTCTATCCACTTATCAGACACTGTGAGTGTGAAATCACAGATTTTGCTTTTCTCCTCTTTTGAAAACTGCAGGAACTGTTGGTTCAGTTTAGAAAATTTGTGCCACCAGTCCTGAGAGCAGCCCGGGGGCATCACGGTGAGAGAACAAAGAGGGACCCCTTGTCTCTCCCAGCAGATCCATCACACACCTTCTAGCCAGAGGCTGATACAACCCCATGGTGGGGAACCCAACACCCTCCCCATTGCCAGCAGCTGGATGTGAGGGGCCGGGACATCTTCCCTACACCTCCCTGCTGGGTGCCCCCTTTCCATGTCACAGCAGCCTCTGGCTCGCAGGCTGAGGGTTCAGCACTGGAAATCTGGTCAGTTTTCCCCGCCCTGCCCAGGGGGTTGGTTTCTCTATTTCCTGTTTCACAAATTAGGGAATTTTCTCCCCCAACACCCAAGTGTTTGTTCCAAGGATCTAGGCCCACGTTAAACAAGCCCCAGCAGGTTTGTCACACTCTGTCCCCCTCCCTTTCCTCACCCAGGGTATTCCCTGCCCCTCTCCAGCCCTAACGCCCCAGAAGTTGCCACCTCTTCAGTATTTCCTGCCCCTCCCCCGCCAGCAGGAACCCACCACCAACCCCCCAATAACCCCTACCTGAGCTGGCTCCACTGCAGCCGGAGAAGCCCCCCCGGCTGGGCACAGAGGGGTTAATGCCTTCCTGTGCCCTGCAATCCTCCCCCGCCCGGCTCCCAGCTGCTCCAGCCCCTTCCTGTGCCCTGCAACCGCCGCCCCCCCGGGCTGCCCCAGCCCCTTCCCGTGCCCTGCAACCCCACCCCTCCCCCCGGGCTGCAGCGCTCGCCGGGGCGGGCTGCAGCGGCTGGGATCCAGCTGACACCCAATGCAGGGGCTGGGGGCGGGGAGCTGCTGCACCAGCCCCGCCCCCGCTTTTCTCCTGGGGAGCCCCGGCACCCTCCTGCCCCCTCCGGGCTGAGGCGGGTCCCCGCGTGTCCCACCCCCCCTGCATGCGACCCGGGGCCAGGCCCGGGAGCGCAGCGCGGGGGCGGAGACACGCATGGGGCAGACACGCTCCTGCCGGGGGCGGGGTCAGGGCTGGGGGTTGGGCTGTGGGGGGCCGGTTATTACGTGGGGGTCACAAGCCCTCCCCCCCCCCCAGCTCTGCTGCTCCCCGCGAAAAGGCGGGGGGGGGGGTCTGAGAGGCACCGGCTGGGAGAGGGGCGGGGCCGGGGGAAAGGATGAGCGCTGGGGGGAGGGTCTGGCTGGCCCGGGGGACCTCCCGTACCTGGGCTGGAGAGGGCGGAAGCGCCCCGGGGCAGGCTGGGAGATGTAGTTCCTGACTCGCCCTGGACTGGAAGTGACGTTGGGGGGAGAGGCGGAGCCGAGCTGCAAACGCGCGCGGGCCCCTGCGGCTCTGCCTGGCTCGCGCGGGGCCGTTGGAGCCTCTCCCGGGCCGGAGAAGGGTTGGTGCCGTTGGAGCTCTGGGCATGCGCAGATCGCGGCGGGAGAGCCCTTCATTAACCCCCCCCCCCCCCCGGGCCCAGCCCGGGCCCTGCCCCGCTGGAGCCGCCCTGGAGCCGCCCCGGGCTCCGCCCGCCCCGCTGCGGAGCTGCAGCCTCCAGGCCCCGGAGCGAGCCCCGGGGGCGGGGCCGGGCGGTGACTCTGCCCCAGTGTCCGGGGGGGGACCCGGCATCTCGCAGCGCCGGGATCTGCTCCCGGGGGGGGGGGCAGCGCCCGCGGGGGGCTCGGAGCTGCTGCCCCCGCAGGAGCCCAGCGCCCCCCGGGCCCGGCTAGGCTCTGCCCTGGGTCCCTGCGGGGGGTGCCGGGGGGAGGGGCCCGGCCCCACTGGGGTCCCTGCGTGGGGCTGGGGGGGGAGACAGGGCTGGGGGGGAGGGGCAGGGGGGAAATGTCTGTGCAGCCCGGACATGGCCGGGGGGGGCAGGTGACCCCCGAGGAGCGGGGAGAGAAAGGGGGGGGCTGAGATCCCCTCAGATTTACCGCTGCCCCCTCCCGTGGGGACCCCCCTCCGCCCCCGTCCTGCCTCCTTTCCCCCCAGAGCGCCCCGCGCAGCGCCCAGGGTGACCCCCCCCCCCCCAACCCCTGAGAAGTTCCCTGTTCCCCCCCCCCCCCCCGATTGTGCCCCATTTTCTCTCCCCTTCGCCAGTGGCCAGTTCAGGTCTCAGGTTTGGGGGGTTTCCCCCATTTCCACCTGCAGGGATTTGTCCTTGTGCGGGTGGGAAATGGTTCCCCCGAGTGATTCCTGAGCTGGGCAGAGGGTGAATGGGCAGAGGCTGGGGGGGCCTGAGACAGGGACACCTCTGGGCTGGGCTGGGGGGGCCACTCTCTGCTGGCAACGGGGCCTGGGAAGGGCCAGGAAGGGGAGGGAGGAGCAAGTGTCCCCCATGGAGAGGGCCCAGCCCCAGGTTTCCCAGTCCAGCTACTTCCCCTCCCCCACCCTGCCCCACCCAGCAGCCCCCCCTCAACCCACCAACTGCTAGTCCAGGGGTAGCCAACCTATGGCACATGAGCTGATTTTCAGTGGCACTCACACTGCCTGGGTCCTGGCCACCGGTCCGAGGGAGGCTCTGCATTTTAATTTAATTTTAAATGAAGTTTCTTAAACATTTAAAAAACCTTATTTACTTTACATGCAACAGTAATTTAGTTCTATATTATAGACTTACAGAAAGAGACTGTCTAAAAACATTAAAATGTATTTCTGGTACACAAAACCTTAAATTAGAGTGAATAAATGAAGAGTCGGCACAGCACTTCTGAAAGGTTGCTGACCCCTGTACTAGTCACATTCCCAGACCCCACTGCCAGCCCCTCCCGATAGCCAGTGACCTCACTCCAGCCCCACTCCTCTTCCTTGTGAAAGCCACATCACCCAGGGATCCCTGCCGGCCATGTGAATGTGAGGCAAGAAGAATCCATCCCCTTCTGTTGTTGATTTAATATCGCTGTATAATCCCCTCAAATTTCCTCTCTTTCCTCTTGAGTGGTTGAATGGTGACATAAAATCTCCCCACATGATGCTTGTCCCTTATATTGGCAAGTATTTAGTTTGTGCCCCATTTTCTCCTCAGTTCTGAAATACTGATATCGGATGCTCAAAAATCTTCCCACTTTTCTCTCCAGGTGTGTGACTGAGATCAAGGCTCTTATCGTACTGAGCGTGGGCCTGTGCTGCAGAGACCCCAACTGAGATCTGGGCCCTGTTCTGCCAGCCACTGAAGAGACCCCAGGTGAGATCAGACCTTACTGTTGTGCCAGGTAAAACTGAGACCTGGACCGAGATCATGGCCCCCCTTGTGCCAGGCAGCGCATGACTGTGACCCAAACTGCTGCGTCCATTGTGCTGGGCATTTCAGAGACCTCGACTGAGATCTGTGTCCCTGTTGGGTCTGGCACTGCACTGACCCTGACCCAGATCACGCCCCACCACTATACTGGGCACTGCACAGACCCTGACAGAGATCCTGCCCCCACAATTTGCCAGATGCTGCAGGGAACCCGAACAAAATCCTGGATCCTGCAATGCTGGGAGTTGCAGAGTTCCCAACTGAGGTCAGGCCCCTGTTCTGCAGGGCTTTGCATAGACACTGACCAAGATCAGGGTTCCCATTGTGACAGGTGCTGAACAGACACCAATGGTATCTCTACCCTGCCGTTAAAACCCCCCAGCTGGCCCATGCCAGGTGACTCAGGCGAAGGGGCTGTTTAATTGCAGAGTAGATGTCTGGGCTCGGGCTGGAGCCAGGTTGTAGGACCCCGCGAGGTGGGAGGTTGCCAGACCTTGGGCTGCAGCCCCAGCCGGAACATGGACACCGCAATTAAACAGCCCCACAGCCTGAGCCGTGTGAGCCCAAGTCAGCGGGCACGGGCCAGCCGCCGGTGTCTGACTGCAGTGTGGACATGCCCACAGGGACAGAGAGGCCTTGCCACAAAAAGCTGAAAGGCTAAATAGGCCAATGGTGGGAGGCGACTCTCCATTTTACAGATGGGGAAACTGAAGCTCAGAGAGCTGAAGTAATTTGCTCAAGTTTGCATGGAGAATTTGGGGCAAAACTGGGAACTGAACCCAGATTGTTTGAATTCTTGCCTCTCCCCTTAACCCCAGGCCCAGCGTGTGTGTGTGCAGCGTTGTTTTGGTCTCTGTTTGCCTTGCATTGGCTTCCAAGGGAGACTGTGGAATTTCCTTCATTGTAGGTTTTTAAGGCCAGGTTAGAGATACACCAGTCTGGGAATGTCTAGGGATACTTGGTCCTGCCTCAGCACAGGGGGCTGGAGTAGACGCCCTCTCAAGATCCCTTCCAGGCCTACACTGAAATAATTCTCTTTTGTGCTGTGTCCTGTTCTACGCTGAGCTGTTTTGCATGGTGCCATTTGGAACTGTGATCGCACCATGTGTAGCAGTTTTATGGTGCATTGTTTTGCCTCAGCATGTTTGGTGCCTGTGCTGTGTTGGTTTGAGATGAGCTTTTTTTTTTCTTTTTTCATTGTGTAATATTGTCCTAGGTGTGTTAGTTTGCATCGTGTTTTCTTTTCCTCTGTATTGTCATTTTATGCTGTTGCTTTTGTTGTTTATTTTTTCTTTTCTTTTTTCTGAGTTTCCTGACATCATGTTGTGGTGGGTTTTACTCTGGATGTTGTGTTTTATACGTATATATTTCATGGCATCCTAGAAATGTAGTGCTGGACAGGACCTCAAGATGTCATCAAGTCCAGCTCTCTCTGCTGAGGCAGGACCAAGTATATGTAGATTATCTGTGGCAGAGCTTTGTCCTACTTATTCTTAAAAACTTCCAGGGAAAGAGACTCCCCAGCCCCCTTGTAAAAGACTATTCCAGAGCTGAACTGCCTTAGCTCTGGGGACACCCACACAGATTGTAGTGGTGAGCAGCTCTGGAGAGAGAGGAGACCCCAGTGAGTGGGCAGCTGGGTAAAGAGACTGAAGTTGGGAGGAGAAACATTGACGTGTCCAAGGTCACCCAGGCTGTCTGTGACCGAGCTAGAAATAGAGCCCAGTTCTAGTGCCACCGTACTGCTGTTTCTGAAGGTCTCTGCCACCCTGGTGTTTTAGACACTGGTGCAAACTCTTAGTACAGACAGAATTTACACTAGTGCACTCTGATTGGCACTGGTGCACCATGTCCCTGTTTGAAGGCTTGCAGGGGATAGGGGAGGGGGGGCAGTGACCTCCCTGAGGCCTGGGGCTGGCTGACCAGTGCAGCTGGGAAGGGAGGGGCAGCAGTGAGTGCTGGAGGTATGAGCCAGGAGCACAGCCCCACAGGGCTGGACACTGACTTCTCCTGACCCAGGGGACACACCCAGAGGCGTTGCCAGCAAAATGACGCTGAATTTCTGTTCACTGGCCAGTATGCGGGCGCACTTAGACGCCCTAGTGGGCGCTGTGGCATCCGCAGGCACCACGTTGGGGACCCCTGTTCTAAGCTGTCAACCCTGCCTGAGGCCGCGGGGCCCTTTGTTCCTCTCTCGGGGCACCAGGTGAAACAGCACAAGAGTCAACTGTCAGCAAACAAGGGTAAATAAAGGAATGAAAGAAAAGAAGTGGGGGGGACTTTGGACAGATCCCAACAGGATATGGGGCCCTGGGAGACTCTCAGTCCCCTTCAGAGTTTACTGGGTCTCCAGCATTGCCTTTGAGGGTGCTGCTCCCACGCCCTCCCCTCCCCCTTTACTGCCACCACAGGGCCTGTCACCGTCACTTCCTGAGGGGTGACCCCAGAGGGTGTGTTTTGTTATCCTTCTCCCTCCCCGAACCGGACCCCTTGTGCACCCTCCGTCACTCACCTCTGTCTGAGGAGACAAGGCGGGTGATGGGGCACGGGCACTGCTGTGCTGGAGATGGGTGGCAGCCTGGACCCTCCTAGAAGGTTGCTGGGATGCTGATGTGCAGTGGAGCAGAACGGGGGCTTGGTGGAGACCACAGACCCTTTGGCCCACACTGTGTCCCTGTGAAGCCTGCTCTGCAGTGCTGCCAATTGCTGCTGGTGGCGTTGTGCCCGTTAGTCTCTGTAACGCTGTCCCCAGTGACTGGAGAGCACGAGCACCGGCCTCAGACAGACTGGTGAGAAGCAGGGAACAAACCCCAAATTGGGTGCGAGCTCTGTATGGAGATTTCACCAACCAAGTATCCAGTGTAAACGCTTCAGGCTCTGTAACAGCATCAACGTGGAACCACAGACAGTCCCCTTGGGTGATCCCATATATCTCACCACGCAGGTGAGCTCACCTTTGTGACAGATGGTCCCTTGCACTGGGCGTTCTCAACCTTTTTCTTTCGGGGGCCCCCCACCCCCCAACATGCTATAAAAACTCCACAGCCCACGTGGGCCACAGTAACCAGAGCTGGCGTTAGGGGGGATGCCACAGGGGCCCCCACAAAGCTCCATCGCTCAGGCCAGGGGTCTCAAACACCTGGGCTGCATGTGGCCTGCGGGGCTCTTGGGTGTGGCCGCCAAGCTCCCCTCTGCCTCCCCGCGGGATGGCCCCCGTGGTGCTGCGAGCCCCGTGCCGCTGTCTGGAGCAGCTGGCAGCTCGCCCCTCCCGGCCGGGGGAGGGGGAAAGAGGCAGAGGGCTCCTGCATTGCCTCCTTCCAGGCACCGCCCCCCACAGCTCCCATTGGCCGGGAACAGGGAACCGCGGCCAATGGGAGCATCGCGGGAGGTACCTAGAGGAGCAGCAAGAGAGCGCACGCCCGGAGCCCTGACACCCCCCCGCCCCTGAGGCTGCAGGGACATGGAGCAGCGCGGGGCCGGGGGCCAGGGCAGGCAGGCAGGGGGCCTCCCTTGGCCCCAGTGCCCGCCGCTGCCACCCCGGAGCCGCTCTAGGTAACCGGCACCGGGCTGGAGCCTGCACCCAACCCCCTGCCCTGAGCCCCCTGCCACATCCCACACCCCTCCTGCACCCCATCCACCTGCCCTGAGCCCCCTGCCTCATCCCACACCCCTCCTGCACCCCAGCTCCCTGCCCTGAGCCCCCTGCCGCATCCCACACCCCTCCTGCACCCCAACCCCCTCCCCTGAGCCCTCTGCCACATCCCACACCCCTCCTGCACCCCAGCTCCCTGCCCTGAGCCCCCTGCCGCATCCCACACCCCTCCTGCACCCCAGCTCCCTTCCCTGAGCCCCGTGCCTCATCCCACACCCCTCCTGCACCCCAGCTCCCTGCCCTGAGCCCCCTGCTGCATCCCACACCCCTCCTGCACCCCAGCTCCCTTCCCTGAGCCCCCTGCCGCATCCCACACCCCTCCTGCACCCCATCCCCCTGCCCTGAGCCCCCTGCCTCATCCCACACCCCTCCTGCACCCCAGCTCCCTGCCCTGAGCCCCCTGCCGCATCCCACACCCCTCCTGCACCCCAACCCCCTCCCCTGAGCCCCCTGCCACATCCCACACCCCTCCTGCACCCCATCCCCCTGCCCTGAGCCCCCTGCCACATCCCACACCCCTCCTGCAACCCAGATCCCTGCCCTGAGCCCCCTGCCTCATCCCACACCTCTCCTGCACCCCATCACCCTGCCCTGAGCCCCCTGCCGCATCCCACACCCCTCCTGCACCCCAGCTCCCTGCCCTGAGCCCCCTGCCGCATCCCACACCCCTCCTGCACCCCCCCCCCCTGCCCTGAGCCCCCTGCCGCATCCCACCCCCCTCCTGCACCCCAGCTCCCTTGCCTTTGCCCTCTGCCACATCCCACACCCCTCCTGCACCCCAGCTCCCTGCCCTGAGCCCTCTGCCACATCCCACACCCCTCCTGCACCCCAGCTACCTTCCCTGAGCCCCCTGCCGCATCCCACACCCCTCCTGCACCCCAACCCCCTGCCCTGAGCCCCCTGCCACATCCCACACCCCTCCTGCACCCCAACCCCCTGCCCTGAGCCCCCTGCCTCATCCCACACCCCTCCTGCACCCCAGCCCCCTGCCCTGAGCCCCCTGCCACATCCCACACCCCTCCTGCACCCCAACCCCCTGCCCTGAGCCCCCTGCCACATCCCACTCCCCTCCTGCACCCCAACCCCCTGCCCTGAGCCCCCTGCCTCATCCCACACCCCTCCTGCACCCCAACCCCCTGCCCTGAGCCCCCTGCCACATCCCACACCCCTCCTGCACCCCAACCCCTGCCCTGAGCCCCCTGCCACATCCCACACCCCTCCTGCACCCCAGCTCCATTCCCTGAGCTTCCTGCCGCATCCCACACCCCTCCTGCACCCCCGCTCCCTTCCCTGAGCCCCCTGCTGCATCCTGCACCCCAGCCCCCTGCCCTGAGCCCCCTGCCGCATCCTGCACCCCAGCTCCCTGCCCTGAGCCCCCTGCCGCATCCCATACCCCTCCTGCACCCCAGCTCCCTGCCCTGAGCCCCCTGCCGCATCCCACACCCCTCCTGCAACCCAGATCCCTGCCCTGAGCCCCCTGCCTCATCCCACACCCCTCCTGCACCCCAGCTCCCTGCCCTGAGCCCCCTGCCACATCCCACACCCCTCCTGCACCCCAACCCCCTGCCCTGAGCCCCCTGCCGCATCCCACACCCCTCCTGCACCCCAGCTCCCTGCCCTGAGCCCCCTGCCGCATCCCACCCCCCTCGTGCACCCCAACCCCTGCCCTGAGCCCCCTGCCTCATCCCACACCCCTCCTGCACCCCAACCCCCTGCCCTGAGCCCCCTGCCTCATCCCACACCCCTCCTGCACCCCAGCCCCCTGCCCTGAGCCCCCTGCCGCATCCCACACCCCTCCTGCACCCCAGCTCCCTTCCCTGAGCCCCCTGCCTCATCCCACACCCCTCCTGCACCCCAGCCCCCTGCCCTGAGCCCCCTGCCGCATCCCACACCCCTCCTGCACCCCAACTCCCTGCCCTGAGCCCCCTGCCTCATCCCACACCCCTCCTGCACCCCAGCTCCCTGCCCTGAGCCCCCTGCCGCATCCCACACCCCTCCTGCACCCCAGCGCCCTGCCCTGAGCCCCCTGCCACATCCCACACCCCTCCTGCACCCCAGCTCCCTTCCCTGAGCCCCCTGCCACATCCCACACCCCAACTGCACCCCAGCTCCCTTCCCTGAGCCTCCTGCCGCATCCCACACCCCTCCTGCACCCCAGCTCCCTGCCCTGAGCCCCCTGCCGCATCCCACACCCCTCCTGCACCCCAACCCCCTGCCCTGAGCCCCCTGCCACATCCCACACCCCTCCTGCACCCCAACCCCCTGCCCTGAGCTCCCTGCCGCATCCCACACCCCAACCCCCTGCCCTGAGCCCCCTGCCGCATCCCACACCCCAACCCCCTGCCCTGAGCCCCCTGCCGCATCCCACACCCCAACCCCCTGCCCTGAGCCCCCTGCCGCATCCCACACCCCAACCCCCTGCCCTGAGCCCCCTGCCGCATCCCACACCCCAACCCCCTGCCCTGAGCCCCCTGCCGCATCCCACACCCCAACCCCCTGCCCTGAGCCCCCTGCCGCATCCCACACCCCAACCCCCTGCCCTGAGCCCCCTGCCGCATCCCACACCCCTCCTGCACCCCAACCCCCTGCCCTGAGCCCCCTGCCTCATCCCACACCCCTTCTGCACCCCAGCTCCCTGCCCTGAGCCCCCTGCCGCATCCCACACCCCTCCTGCACCCCAAATCCCTGCCCTGAGCCCCCTGCCGCATCCCACACCCCTCCTGCACTCCCTGCCCTGAGCCCCCTGCCACACCCCTCACCCTCTTGCATCCCACCCACCAATGCCCTGCCCTGAACTCCCTGCCTCACCCTGCACAGCACCTGCACCTCAACTCTCTGCTCTGAGCCCCTGCCTCACCCTGCACCATTTCTGCACCCCCTGGGGGCAGCGTTGGGGTGGGGACTTCGGGGTACGGGTTGGATTGGGGCAGGGAAGGGGTGGAGTCGGGGCAGGGCCAGAGGCAGCAAAGGGGGGTGTCAGTGATGCGGCCCTCGGTTCAATGCACTAGTCCTCATGTGGCCCTCGTGCTCATTTGAGTTTGAGACCCCTGGCCTAGGCTTTGGCTTCAGCCCCAGGTGGTGGGGCTCAGGGCCCTGACTTCAGTCCCATGCGCTGGGAGTTCAGCTTTCTGCCCTGGGCCTCAGCGAGTCTAATGCCGGCCTTGCTAGGCAGCCCCTTGAAAGCTGCTCACGGCCCCCCAGGGGGCCCCAGTCCCCTGGTTGAGAACCCCTGCCTTACCCCACTGCCTTACCCCCTGGTTCGCAGCTGACTGCCTTTTTATAACAGTCAGGCCCAGCTGGAACAAAGCACTCCCAAATCACACTGTTCAAACAAGCAATCAAACAATCAAGCAAGCACATGGTCAAACTGCCAAACTGTCCCCTCAACAGACACTCAGATACTCACCAGCGCAGTCCCCCTAATGCAGCACTTAGCGTATCTCTCTGCTCAGTCAGCTCCCAGGCAAACTCCTTCTGTTTGCCTCTCTGCTGTTTGCTGCTCAGCTGGTTTGCAGCTGACTGCCTTTTTTCTCTGTGGAGAAAGAAGTAGTTCGGGACTATTTAGAAAAGCTGGACGAGCACAAGTCCATGGGGCCGGATGAGCTACATCCGAGGGTGCTAAAGGAGTTGGCCGATGAGATTGCAGAGCCATTGGCCATTATCTTTGAAAAATCATGGCGATCGGGGGAGGTCCCGGATGACTGGAAAAAAGCTAATGTAGTGCCCATCTTTTAAAGAGGGAAGAAGGAAGATCCAGGGAACTACAGGCCCGTCAGTCTCACCTCAGTCCCTGGAAAAATCATGGAACAGGTCCTCAAGGAATCAATTCTGAACCACTTAAAGGAGGGGAAAGTGATCAGGAACAGTCAGCATGGATTCACCAAGGGCAAGTCATGCCTGACTAACCTGATTGCCTTCTATGATGAGATAACCGGCTCTGTGGATGAGGGGAAAGCAGTGGATGTGCTATTGCTGGACTTTAGCAAAGCTTTTGATACAGTCTCCCACAGTATTCTTGCCAGCAAGTTAAAGAAGTGTGGGCTGGATGACTGGACGATAAGGTGGATAGAAAACTGGCTAGATGGTCGGGCTCAACGGGTAGTGATCAATGGTTCCATGTCTTGTTCGCAGCCGGTATCAAGTGGAGTACCCCAAGGGTCGGTGCTGGGGCCGGTTTTATTCAATATCTTCATTAACGATCTGGAGGATGGTGTGTACTGCACCCTTAGCAAGTTTGCAGATGACACTAAACTGGGAGGAGTGGTTGATATGCTGGAGGGTAGGGCTAGGATACAGAGGGACCTAGACAAATTAGAGGATTGGGCCAAAAGAAATATGATGAGGTTCAACAAGGACAAGTGCAGAGTCCTGCCCTTAGGACGGAAGAATCCCATGCACTGCTACAGACTAGGGACCGAATGGCTGGGCAGCAGTTCTGCAGAAAAGGACCTAGGGGTTACGGTGGACGAAAAGCTGAATATGAGTCAACAGTGTGCCCTTGTTGCCAAGAAGGCTAATGGCATTTTGGGTTGTATAAGTAGGGGCATTTCCAGCAGATCGAGGGATGTGATCATTCCCCTCTATTCAGCACTGGTGAGGCCTCATTTGGAGTAATGTGTCCAGTTTTGGGCCCCACACTACAAGAAGGATGTGGATAAATTGGAGAGAGTCCAGCGGAGGGCAACAAAAATGATTAGGGGGCTGGAGCACATGACTTATGAGGAGAGGCTGAGGGAACTGGGATTGTTTAGCCTGCAGAAGAGAAGAATGAGGGGGGATTTGATAGCTGCTTTCAACTACCTGAAAGGGGGTTCCAAAGAGGATGGATCTAGACTGTTCTCAGTGGTAGAAGATGACACAACAAGGAGTAATGGTCTCAAGTTGCAGAGAGGGAGGTTTAGGTTGGACATTAGGAAAAACTTTTTCACTAGTAGGGTGGTGAAGAACTGGAATGTGTTACCTAGGGAGGTGGTGGAATCTCCTTCTTTAGAGGTTTTTAAGGTCAGGCTTGACTAAGCCCTGGCTGGGATGATTTAGTTGGGTTTGGTCCTGGTTTGAGCAGGGGGTTGGACTAGATGATCTCCTGAGGTCCCTTCCAACCCTGAGATTCTATGATTCTATGAATCACAGCAATGTTCAGGTTACTGCCAGTCCCAAAGGACCAGTCACTTCCTTAGGTCAAATGACTCTTAGATCTTCCAACAAAGACAACACTTGTAGCCAGTCCTGTCATAACCTGTATTAATATTTATTTAAAAGGAAATGAGAGTTGTTTACAAAGTTAAAGCAGGTAATCCTATAGATGCAGATGAGTTACAGTCTGAAATTTCAAATGGTAATAGAAGCTTCTATAATAAGCAAGCTCTGCATATTCTTTAGGACTAACCCCGGCTAGGCAGCTGGGGGTCTCTTGCTGATGCGTAAAAACTTTGCCCCCCCAGAGTCCAAGCAGCTACAGATCATCAGTTCCTTCTGTGTGGGGTTTTTCATCCCCTTCCTGCCATGTGCTCTGTCCTGGAAACTCAGCTAATGGAAAGTCAAGAGCACAACAACAGTCTTGTGTCTTCTTTAACGTCCCATAATAGTCTCTCTGGTGTGGATGGACCTTTCCTTCCAGGCAGGGTGTAATGCATTCGGTTGCCAATCAGCACTTCACCTAGGTAAAGTCTCCCTCCTGTGTGGTGATTTACAGAGCCACAGAGGCTCACAATGCAACTAGTCAGATATTAACCCAGGCAGCAACTCACAAGCATTTAATGAAGTCTAAAAATGTTCTTATAATCCTCAATACTAACACAGGTGAGTCAGACTGATTCCACTGTGCGTTTGTCCCTGTTCAATTAAGACATGGGGGCTTTTGCAAGAGCTAACACCTCATCTGCCAGTGTCACAGGCAGGCTGGGCAGGGATGGTGTCTCTAGCCTCCGTTTGCCAGAAGCTGGGAATGGGTGACAGGGGATGGATCACTTGATGGTTACCTGTTCTGGTCATTCCCTCTGAAGCACCTGGCATTGGTCACTGAGCTAGATGGACCATTGCTCTGATGCAGTGGGCAGCTCTTATGTTCACAGTCTGTATGAGGAGTATTTACTCATTGGGACTCACTGGGGAGCCACAGAAAGGAACAAGATGTGCTGAGGCAAGAAGGCCCAGTCTCAGCGCCCCCGGGGTCACGCTTCCCAAAGGCTAAAACTAGGCCCAGCCCAAGAAGGGGGCACTGCCAGGAGAGACTGTATAAAGGCTAAAGCATCAAACAACTTAGTTAGCCTGAGAGAGCTGCCTTGGGGACAGTGACAGGGAGAATCCCCCAGAGTGACTCCTTTGATTCTGCTCTTCTCTGGCCTTTTTTCATAGAATCATAGAACTGGAAGGGACTTTGGAAGGTCATCTAGGCCAGTCCCCTGCACTCAAGGCAGGACTCAGTATTATCTAGACCATCCCTGAGGTGTTTGTCCAGCCTGCTCTTAAAAATCCCCCATGATGGAGATTCCACAACCTCCCTACGCTATTTGTTCTGGAGTTTAACCACTCTGAGAGTTAGGAAGTTTTTTCCTAATCTCTATCCTAAATTGCCCTTGCTGCAATTTAAGGCCATTACTTCTTGTCCTATCCTCAGAGGTTAAGAACAATTTTTTCTTCCACATCCCTGTAACAACCTTTTATGTACTTGAAAACTATTATCATGTCCTCTCTACTCCAGACTAAACAAACGCAGTTTTTTCAATCTTCCCTCATAGGTCATGTTTTCTAGACCTTTAATCATTTTTGTTGCTCTTCTCTGGACTTTCTCCAATTTGTCCACATCTTTCCTCATATGTGGCACCCACAAATGGACACAGTACTCCAGTTGTGGCCTAATCCGCACAGAGTGGAGTGGAAGAATTACTGCTTGTGTCTTGCTTACAGTACTCCCTCAAATACATCCCAGAATGATGTTTGCCTTTTGCAGTGTTGACTTATACTTAGCTTGTGATCCACTCTTGCCCCCAGCTCCCTTTCCGCAGTGCTCCTTCCTGGGCAGGAATTTCCCATTTTGTACGTGTGCACCTGATTGTTCCTTCCTAAATGAAGCACTTTGCATTTGTCCTAATTGAATTTCATCCTATTTACTTCAGGCCTTTTCTCCAGATCATTTTGAATTTTAATCATAGAATATCAGGGTTGGAAGGGACCATAGGAGGTATCTAGTCCAATCCCCTGTTCAAAGCAGGACAAATCCCCAGACAGATTTTTTCCCCAAATCCCTAAATGTCCCCCTCAAGGATTGAACTCACAGCCTTGGGTTTAGCAGGCTGATGCTCAAACCACTGAGCTCTCCCTCCCTGGCCTATCCTCTAAAGCAGGGGTCCCCAACCTTTTCAGGACCAGGGACCGGTCATGCCTGCGGAGGGAGCGCTCGTCCCGCGGCTCGGGTAGACCTCCCGCAGGCACGCCTGCGGGAGGTCTACTGGGTCGGTTCGCGGCCCGGTTTGTAAGAGGCCGCGGACCGGGGGTTGGGGACCCCTGCTCTAAAGCACTTGCAACCCCTCCCAGCTTGGTATTGTCTGCAAACTTGATAAGTGTAACAGAGAGACTCTGCTGCTGGGAGGGTGTCACCCTGTCTTGGAGGGTTACACCCTGGTGGGAGAGCACTAGGCCTGTACTGTGATAAGGACACTCTGTGCTTCACAGTGTGGCAGAACCTAGAGTGTCCATTAACAGGGAACAATGCTGGGGGGAATCAGCATATGGAATGGACAAAAGCCCCCTCTGCATTCTCTCACATTGCCCTTCTCGCCCTGGCAGGCTACAGAATAACTTCCACGTTTCGCTCCAGATCATTCCATCCTCCCAAAGGGAAGGAAATGGCTGCAATGGAGCTGGCTCAGGTAAGGGATTCTCAGGGAGCTGGTGGTGGGTTCTGCTTGGAGGGAGAGGAGCAGTACGTGCATAGGAGGGTAGGAGTTGCTGGAGGTGGTGGGAGGCAGGAAATATCTCAGGTGGAGAAAGGGAGGGGACAGGATGTGACAAACCTGCTGAGACTTGTGTACTCTAGGGTGTGATGGGTTGTCACCCCGGGGTGCACTGTGGGGGGCTTCTGGGAACTGCTGTGCCCTCTAACCCTCAAGCTGGGCTGGCCCTTCTCGCACTGCTTTGCTGGAGATTCAGCCAGCCTCTCCAGGGCCTGTTATCACCCAACACGACAGCAGGTGCCGCCATGCATCCAACTAAGCTACCTGAGTGCTTTACCTGAGCCACTCAAGGACAGATAGACGACGACCGCCAATTTCCCAGCTCCCCAACCTTGCACACTTGCTGTAGTATAAATTCAGAATTATACCATCTTATAGTGCACAGGGATCTCTGTAATGTCAGCTCATGAATATAATTCCCCTTCCCCTCGATGTGGGAAAGATGTGCACAACAAGCCTGTGATAACCAAGCTCAGCTTTTCCCCAAACACTTCACTCAAAATGCACTGATTAAGATAAAGCATAAAACAAGTTTATTAATGGCAGAAAGGTAGATTTGAAGTAATTATTGTTAGAACAAAAAAGGATCCAGAGGCGGATATGAATACAGGCTTCTTTATTGTGCTACTTGTTCCCCTTGACCCAACTATCGAGTAAGCACTGGATTAGCTACATCACACATCTTTTATCTAAGTTTGTATGTAAACACCTACATCCGTTACAACACCCCCAAAACCCTTATTAAGTAGTAGAAACACTCATACAATTAGTATACCCACCCCATCCACTGTCACAGTATCATAGAGGCATTTTTACCTTGAAAATACCGTTCTTTGCAATAATGTGTTGCCACAGATTTCCCTAAACAGCAGTTCTCAGGGTATGGAGGAAGGGTCAATGAGCAGTTCTCGGGGAGGGAGGAAGGGGCCGTAAGCCAGGGCTTGTTTATGTAGCTGGGAAAGGAAGGGAGGGGGAGGTAACATTTCTTTTACTTTCTTTCACACAAAGGACATTCATTCCAGCAACTACATTTCTCATGGAGCTGCATCAATGTCAGTTCTTACAAGCAACAGAGAGAGGAAAATTATGGCAACTTATTTGTTCAGCAAAGAATTCCTGCCTGCTTATGCCTTTGTCCCCAATGCATGTCAGCACATTAGCAGCTTCCCAGCTGTTTTACTGAACCCTAACGTATCCCAACAATTCTAAGTGATAGCAAACAGATCAAAGCAGATTACTTAGCAGATAACCAAAAGCTCAAACTAAGCCTAACATACTAGATGGATAGAATCTGAATTAGCAATTTCTCACCCTGACTGATGGTACAAGCAGTCCCCAAAGTTTCCATACACAAGCTAGAAATCCCTTTACCCTGGGAGCAGCACTTGCCCCACTTCAGTCTTTCTTCCTCAGGTGTTTCCAGGAGTTCTCTTGTGTGGAGAATGAGGCCAAGAGATGACGTCACACCCAACCTTATGTAGCTTTTCCATATGGTGGGAACCATTTGTTCCAAACTCAGTTCCCAGTCCAGTTTGTGGAAAAATAGAGGTGACAAAATGGAGTTTAGGGTCATGTGGTCTGGTCACATGCACTAGCATGTCCTGCTGAGTCATAGTAGCCATGACTCATAGGCTGGCTGAAACATTCACAGGAAGGCTAAGCTCTTCCACGGTCCATTGTCTTTGTTGATGAGCCATCAGCAGTGTCTGGCTTCTTCATTGTTGTACCTGAAAGGCTCATTGTGGGTGTTACCCAGAGTAAGCACCTTTGAAATAAAGATACATAGTTGTAGAGGAGTCGGATTCACCCCTGCGGCGCCTCCTGCTGGTGACTTCCGGGAATTAGCTCAATTTCCAGCCCGGAGCGCCCTCTGCAGGCCAGTGATCCGCCTGTCCTCTGGCCGCGAGTCCCTCCCTGGACCCCAGTGCCTCTGGTAACTGGGTCTCCCCCTCCCAGGGGATCCCCCACCCCACTATCCCCACTTTGCCTCAGTATTGGCTACTGCCCAGTCTCCATCTAGCCCCTGTTCACTGGGGCAGACTGCAGTATCAGCCACTCATCATAGGCAAAGGGGTTTGGACCTGCTGCCTTTGCCTACCCATGGACTGCCCCTTGCCACCCCCAGGACCTCTTGGCCTAATGCTAGGCCGCAGCCTGGGGCTTTCCAGGCAGGAGCTCCCCAGCTCCTCTGCCTTTCCCCAGCCCTGCTCCACTCCAGGTACCTTGTCTAGCTCCGTGCAACCAGGCCCTTCTCCCTCTACAGCCAGAGAGAGACTGACTGGGCTCCTGGCTCACTGCCTCTTATAGGGGCCAGCTGGGCCTGATTGGGACCTGGCCACAGCTGAGCCTGCTTTCTCCCAATCAGCCCAGGCTTCTTGCCCCAGCCCCAGCCCTCTCCTGGGCTGTTTTAAGCCCCGCAGGGCAGGAGCAGGGGACCACCCTGAGACAATAGTCAATATTCATAACTGCAGAGATAAACATGCTCTGCGCACACAAATAGGAGAATCCTATTCAGCAAATCATAACGTTTCCAGTGACACTGCACATGACACATCTTGCACATAAAGAACAGGAGGACTTGTGGCACCTTAGAGACTAACAAATTTATTTGAGTATAAGCTTTCGTGGGCTACAGCCCACTTCTTCGGATGCATAGAACAGAACATATATTGAGGAGATAGATATATATATCTATATCTATACAGAGAGCATGAAAAGGTGGGAGTTGTCTTACCAACTCTGAGAGGCCAATTAAGTAAGAGAAAAAAACTTGTGAAGTGATAATCAAGATAGCCCAGTACAGACTCTGAAACCCTGTCATCTTGCACATAATGCATCATAATTATGACCTAATCCTATTATAATTGTACTGTTGCCGGCACAGAGGGCCCAAGGGGGCAACAGCGGGGTTCGTTGCCCGGTGTGCTTTGCGCCAATGAACACACCAGGGTGGAGAAGCAGACAAAGTTTATTTGAGATCTCAAAGCGGTGCAAGGAGACTGGCACGTCTCAAATCAAGCGCCCAGATACAAGCTGCTTTCCCTTCTTATACTCAAGTCGTTTGCTTCAGCTTAGTTCCCCCCTCTTCTTCCCCCCTCCCCCCCTTCCTTCCTCCCCCCTGTAGCAGCTACAGTAAGCAACCTTGGCCACTGCAAGGGTAGCTTGTTAGCAAATTTTCCCAGACCTGTTATCTTGTCCTTCACAGAGGCATGTAGGCTTCCCTTATCACTACCGCTTCAGACTGCCTTGAGCTGTTAGCTGACTGTTACACATTTTGTTTTGCAGCTACTTAGGTTGGTTAAAATTCATCATGGAGGAGCCTTGGTTCACTTAGGCCTAGAGCAGGGGGGCTTCATCGACACTCGTGGTCTTCCACCCCCCCGAGTTACCTAGAGTTATGCCTGGTGACATCAACGTGTGTGTGTGAATGTGTTTGTGTACAGGTATTAGGTATAATGTGTGTGTATAAGGATTAAAATATTAGTTATTGGTCATAAATCAATTATCATAATAAATGTGGCATCTTTGTCTTGCCCCCTGAAAAGATCCCGTGTAGTTTTGTCTGTACAACAGAACAGCACCCACTGTGTGCAGGTATTTGATCCTGCTCAAGTAGTCCCCATTGTATAACACTATCGTTCAGAGGTTCCTGTTGCACACAGTTCCTGGGGTAAGCTTTATGTCTTTGTGCATTCCTTCAATAAGCCACTAACATTGTCTGGCCTCCTCCAACAGAGCACCTTTGAAATACAGAGACATGGTTAATATTTCTAGCCTCAGGTACAAATGTTACATGCATACAGGTTGGATTAACACAGTCAATAGGTCTTAAGTTTTGCAATGATACCTCACATCAGCCATCTTGCATAAAGTATATATTAGCTATGTCATATCCAGATCATAAGCATATTTTCATAAAGACTGTAGAGTATAATGTATGTTTGCTGATCTGCAAATAGGAAAGGAGCATGCACCTTTGGGTGCAAACGCTCATGACAATAGTGCAGAGCCATGCAAGCTCCATGGTTCTGTGTGAGATGGCAGACAGTGAGGAGGGCCAGGCAGATTTGTGGGTTTAGAAAAAAACGGTGTAAACATTATGTATACGTTTATGTAGGGGTCACATATAACATTAGTGGCTAGTTAACAATGCGTTCTAAGAAGTTGGATCCCATGGCCACAACCACCCCTGACTGAGCTGTTTGGTACCCAGCATACACTGCCAAACCAAAGCGTCCCAAAATGCAGTGGGTGGACAGTGGGAGATCTATTCATGGTGCACCTCACTCTGAATCTATACAAGTGGTTCTGGTGAGTACCCTGACGGCTGAGGCAAGGCGTCCAGGAGGCATGTGCACCAGTGACATAGTAACCGTAAAAACAACAAGGAGTCCGGTGGCACCTTAAAGACTAACAGATAAGGTGCCACCGGACTCCTTGTTGTTTTTGTGGATACAGACTAACACGGCTACCTCCTAATACGTGGCATAGTAACCGTAGTGACTCTGTGCTGACATAACTTGAGTTAACCCACCCTTAAAGTGTAGATATGGCCTTAGGTATATTAAATGTTTGGGAGAGGTAACAGGAACAGTCTGAGGGTAGACAAAGATTCATTCAGGTGTTTCGGCTCAAGGCATTGGAACTGGCCTTACTGCACCCTACAGGCTCAGGAACAAAGAGGCACAAAAAAGATCTCATTTATTTATTACAGTGTCTTGACTCAAGGGTGTATAACTCGTGATTTTAGAATTCTTGTGGTTGTCAAGGTATCTTGGGGTTGTAGATGCGTGTTCATTATATTTTGAAAGGCAAAACTATGAATGGGTTGAACAAAGAATTAGATCAGTCCCTCAGGATAAGTAGACTGGCTATTAGCCAAGATCATCAGGGATGCAGGCCCATGCTCTGCATGTCCCTAAACCGTCCTCTGATTGCCAGATGCTGGGAGTGGGCAATGGGATGGTTCACTGAGTCATTGCCTGGTCTGATCATTCCCTTAGAAGCACCTGGCATTGGCCACTGCCACAAGACAGGATACTAGATTAGGCGGATTATTGGTCTGACCCATGTTGGCAGTTCTAATTTTCTGCAAAAATTACAATAGATTTTTTTTTCCAGGGAGAAAGACATTATAGGCGATAGTATCCTGCCTTTACTGAATATTTGAGAATCAAGCTGTACACAACGGCATGTGGAAAAACACTAAGGGCTAGACTGGGGCAAAATAACAGTTGCAAAAATGCAATCCCCAGTGGTGGATTGACTCAAAACAAAGTTTTGACACTAGGCCAGAAATTCTGTCAGCTCTAAAATGAGAAGAAAAAATTAAATTTAAAAATCCAGGCAATTCAGGTTATCCCAGCAGCAGATAAAACAACTTCGGAAACTGCTTGGAGACTCTGTGCGTTCAGATACAGTGAGAAGGGATTCTTTGTTTCTGAGGGGATCTGTGTAAAATGTTTTACTGAATTAAGTCTCAGGGATTATCTATACTGGCAAGCTAAAGCGCTCGAACTCGCAGGCTCAGGGGTGTGAAAAATCACACACACACACACACTCACACCCCTGAGTGCAGCAAGTTTGAGCGCTTTAAAGCGCTAGCGTGGACAGGCTCGGCTCCCAGTGCTCAGAGCGCATCCCCTCGTGGAGGTGGATTACCAGGTGCACCGGCAACCACCGCAGCGCTCTGAACTGTGTAGTGCAGACAGAGCCTCCGTAGGTTGGATCAGACAGAGGGGAGCTGCACTGCCTAGGCAGGGGGATGCCTGTGTCTGTAAGAACCAGCCCTGGGAAGCCCCTTCCGAGCGGTGCTGTCTGGGGGAGGGGAAATTAAAATAAAAAAAGCTGCTTTGCCCCCCACCATTTTTGCAAACACTGGGGTCACTGCTGCCCCCTGTGCCCCGCCTGTGCTGGGTTTTGCCCTTAGTCCCCCTCTGCCAGAGCCTCGCTCCTGGGCTTCACTCCTGCTCCTCCCCCCAGCCCTGGTTTTGTCCCTTAGCCCCTCTCCTGCCCCTGCCTCCAGCTGCCTGACCCCCCAGCCCGGGCAATTCCCGCCCCCTGCTCAGCCCTGCCCCCAGTCCCTGTCACTCCCCCCGCCCCGCTCCCGCCCCTGGAACGAGCAGAATGTTGAGCTGATATGGGCAGGGGGAAGGGCAGCGGCTTCAGCGGCTGTCACTGAGCATGCGCAGTGCCCGGGAGCGGCACATGGCTGCGGGAGGCGCGTTAATATGCTGCCCGGGGGCTCCTGAGTCTGATGGTTCAGCAGCCCCCGCCCCGCCCCCGCTTTTCCCCTGGGGGGCCCTGCCCCCTCCGGGCTGAGGTGGGTCCCCGCGTGTCCCACCCCCCCTGCGTGGGGCCCGGGGGTGGGGCCAGGCCCAGGCCTGGGGAGGAGCCGCCCCTTCCCGGCCCAGCCCCCGCCCCCGCCCCTTTGTGCGGGGCCGGGGCCGGGAGCGCGGCGCGGGGGCTGTTGCAGCCCACGGGGCAGCGCGGTGGGGCCGGGGGCAGCACGGGGACACGTGGGGGGCGGACACGCTCCTGCCGGGAGGGGGCCGGGCCCGGCTGCCTGGTTCGCCCCCTGCCCGGGGGGGTCCCGAGCTCCGCGCAGCCAGAGTGGGGCTGCGGGGGCAAGTGGCCCGGGCGGGGCCGGGGCGACGGAGCCCGGGAGCGGCTGGGCCTGGAACGCGGCTCGGCTGCAGAGCCCGGGGCGCGGGGGGAATCTGGGTTGTTCAGAGCCGGGCGGGGGGGGAGCTGGGAGTGCGTTGGGGGGGTCAGAGCCGGAGGGGGGGGCGGCTGGGGATGGGGGCTGTGGGGAGCTGGGAGTTTGGGGTGGGCTAGGGGGTCAGGGCTCGGGGGGGAGCGGC